>NW_027466200.1:672500-702500 GCF_046127955.1 Nelusetta ayraudi | reverse complement strand
CTGCCATTTGGCTTTGATGTATCCTGCGTTTGTTGCTGTTCTGTTTCTGAAGGCCCTGATAGATTTTAGAAATGATTTTTCTCTTCATCTTTTTACAGGCTTCGATCAGAATATCTATCACTATATTGAATTTAGGAGTATCGGGGTTAATTCTTCTCCAAATGTTTTATACCACTCACTAGGAAACCCATCACCCATCATTTTTGACATCATTAGCTGCACACCATTTATCAAAGAGGTTGCTTTTCTCCCATGCAAACTCGACAAAGGTTTGACCACTAGATTTTCTATGGCTCCTAAATTTTTGCCGGTAGGGCTCAGGAACAAGCTCATAAGCAGGAAAAATTGCTTCCTTTACAACATCATATTGCAGGCTGTCTTCTAAGAAAAGAGCAGACACCAACTCCTGTGCTTTTCCCACCCGCTTGTAGTAGTTTCACAGCATCGACATGTTTATTTGTTTGTATCCGAGTGTTATGTAAATCTATAGATTTGGGTTTACATTGTTGTCAGTTCCTTTTGTCTGCTGTGTGTCCGTTTGGGCACTAGATGGCGCAGTAGATCCTATGTTCCCTTTTTTTTCCTTGTTCCAGGTGCGGAAAGGTGATTGGCTGGTGCCAATATTTAAGGAGGAGGACTTCAACACCTCGGTCTCTTTGTCCTTCTCCCAGCTCCCAACCAGAGGCCATGTGCCGCAGCAGCAGCATTCTGTGTTCAGCCATCAATTCTGTTTTGTAATCTATTTCAGTTCCCTTTGTGTCCACGTAGCCCGTAGGGGAGGGAAACCATTTGTGTTGTGACCCTTTTCTCCTGTGTTTTAGTTAAGGAGGTTAGTTTGACTGTCATTTATTTGATTGTTTTCTTCATAGGTAAGATCCATAAGAGAGCCATTTAGTTTGTTGTTTTGGCCATGCCCTCCCTGACGCCAGTGCAATGATGGTGACGTTTAATAAAAACCATCCTGTGGACGAAGCACCTTTGTCTAATTTGAGAGCTGGGAGAAGGGGGGGAGCCTTTATGTTGTGTCCTGGTTCCCCCTAGGCCGGGGCATAACACCGAGAGCTAATGGTTCATGATTCAAAAACCTTCATTTTCGTCTTCGTGCCTCTTCCTGTTTTGAGTACTGTCGCTATGTGACGGACAATAAAGTTTCTTTGAATCTGCAATATATGCAACGCTACAGTACCTCGCGGGGGGAACTTTGGCAAAAAATTTCAACACCACAAATTTAATCAGGCACTTGGAAAAGATACACACGGAGGAGCATGTCGAGTTCAAGAAACGCAGCGCGGAGAAAGAAAAAGAAAAGCAAACTCTGAAACGGATGCTAAAGCAAACAACTTTAGACGGTGCAAGGGGTGTACAGAAACAAGTATTTATTGCCCCTAACGTGATCGGATTGGTGATCGGTGATCGGTTTATTTAAACTCACTGATCGGTGATCGGCACAAAAATCGTGATCGTGTAAAGCCTAGTGTTTTCCTTTCTATGTTTATTGGCATAAAATCACATCTTTCTTATTTTAATCAGGTGGAGGCGACGCCACAGATGACCAGAGCTGTGCCCGTGGTTCCTGTGGCTCCCGTGGTTGCCTTCTGTTGCCTCTGACTGCTCCGCTCGTTCTACGCCTCGCACATGTGATTTGTGATCCATCATCAGTTAGTACTAGTGAAGATGCAGTGGCAGATTATGGCACTGGTATTAGGTTAGCCAAGGTTCTGCATGGTTCTTTTCATCAAGGCGAAACCGGTCACGGTTTAAAATTCCAGCACCAACTGGCAACAGTGAGTCACTTCAGAAGAGCAAAACTCCTCACTTTGACATGGATAATTCTGACGTAGAGTTTGTCAGTGCTGTGACCAATGAAGAGTGTAACTTCTCTCCCCTTGATGTTGATGTTTGTTTAGACCTTTGCAAAAACTTGAAGATTCATTTGGACCGTGCGAGTTTTCCAATTTCTGATTGCAATGGCCCATTAGGTTCGCCGTGTACAAATGAGAATGTAGAGGCTGATGGAAACTGCTTCTTCAGAGCCATCAGTCAAGCTGTGACTGGTTTATAGACACAGAAGTGGAAATTCAGGTTGCAGCAGATTGTTTACGATTAGATGTGTACACTTTTATCGATGGTCATGGGTTGAAGTGCAGCTCTTGCAAGAAACAATTCTCACATTGTATATATTTATGGATATATTTGTTTTATATGGAAGCAGTTACATAATCCAAATTAAAATAAGAATATAATAACAGAAATGCTTTTTCATTTTGAGAACGAAGCTGCATTATTTGACTCATAATTAAAATGGTTAATAAGTCATTCAATCTGCATTTTCATTTTCTTCTTCAAGACTGCTCATTCTTGTACTTAATTCAAATGAAGGAAAACACATTTGAGATTTAATTTTCAAAACATGCACCAGCAAAGAGTTACCAAAATTCAATATGAAATGTAAAATTCAAAAATGAAAAAGCAATAGCAGAATGCTTTTTCATTTTAAGAACAAAGCTGCATTATTTGACTCATAATTAAAATCATTAATAAATATTCCTATATGCATTTTCATTTTCTTATTCGTGTCGCACCTTTTATGACACAATCAAAAAGAAAACTGAGAGCATTGCTTTTTAATTTTCGTGGTCCTGCCCTGCACAAGAGTTACCACAACTCGAAAACGAAATCGCAATCTCAAAGTAAGCGCGCGGCGCAGGAAAGTGACGTCAGCAGCTCTCCACCTCCGCTGTGGGTATGGCGGTATGACGCCAAGTGTCATTTGCCTCCTGTTATGTGTAAATTCTAATGTTTGTGAATTTAATAGATGTATATATATACTGTATATTTAAAAAAACAAACAAAAAAAAATAAAGGTATAGTGGTATGACACCACTTTGCCATCGTTACTTTTCACGTCATTGAAGTTGCCGGTAAACGAGATTTAAATCGCCGAAAAACGTGGACCACTGACGGATCTCGTTGGTTGGACAGATTTGAACATGGCGCACATTGACACAATTGTTCAAACCCTGCTGGATTTAGCTTCCCAGGTGGAGTTGAATAGTGTATCTGAATCTGATGCTCGGGACCGAGTTGAGCAGGTATTCTGCCGTCCCAGATACGGACGCAAACAAGGTTGCCCTAGCCAACCTGTTGTCAGTTATGGAACACCTTGATGCACCAGCACAACATCAAAGCTAAAGCTATTTGTTACATGGGTGGAGTAACAGCTGTTCGGCGTCGGCCACCAGTCCATCCGTCGAAGGATGCGAAGCAACAGATCAATCCGTCGACTGGTGGCAGATGCTGGTGCGAGATCTGTCAGTGGTCCACGTTTTTCGGCGATTTCAACTTCAATGACGTGAAAGAAGGAATGACGGCAAAGTGGTGTCATACCGCCATACCTTTTTTTTCTTTTCTTTTCTTTTTAAATAAAAAAAATAATAATATATATATATATATCTTTCTTAAATTCACAAACATTAGAATTTACACATAACAGGAGGCAAATGACACTTGGTGTCATACCGCCATACCCACAGCGGAGGTGCTGACGTCACTTTCCTGCGCCGCGCGCTTACTTTGAGATTGCGATTTCGTTTTCGAGTTGTGGTAACTCTTGTGCAGGGCAGGACCACGAAAATTAAAAAGCAATGCCCTCAGTTTTCTGTTTGATTGTGTCATAAAAGGTGCAACACGAATAAGAAAATGAAAATGCATATAGGAATATTTATTAATGATTTTAATTATGAGTCAAATAATGCAGCTTTGTTCTTAAAATGAAAAAGCATTCTGCTATTGCTTTTTCATTTTTGAATTTTGAATTTTGGTAACTCTTTGCTGGTGCATGTTTTGAAAATTAAATCTCAAATGTGTTTTCCTTCATTTGAATTAAGTACAAGAATGAAGAATGAGCAGTCTTGAAGAAGAAAATGAAAATGCAGATTGAATGACTTATTAACCATTTTAATTATGAGTCAAATAATGCAGCTTCGTTCTTAAAATTTAAAAGCATTTCTGCTATTGCATTTTTGTTTGGATTATGGTAACTATCTGCTTCCATAGTTACACCTGTGTTACAGACTAGTAAATGCTTCAGCAGAGTTTTATGAGTTTTTTTTTTGTTGTTGTTGTTGAAAGTGAAAATGTTGTTTTGAAAATGACTGCTTACAGGTCCATCTGTTTACTCTAACCAAGCATTCAGAACGAGTTGTCCAACACCGGTTTCATTTTTCAGGAATTGTTGACTTTAAAGAATCACGTTAATGTTCATTAATTCATGGAAGTGAAGAATAATTAAAGTAAATCTTAAAGTAACCTTGTGCTTCTGTGTTTCTCAATGTTTCAACAACTTTGTTCTGAACATAGTTAAGTTCTTTCACATGGCTACTTTTATTTAACAGCTCTTTGCACACACGACCTTCAGGTCAAAAAGTAAATTCAGTAAATAGCATCACCATAAGGATTGCGTAATAACAGAAACAAAGGAGTGCAGTAAATAACCGATATCCCTGTGTATTTTTAAAAGGAACACTAGAGATTTAACAAGACACAAAATAACAGGAGGTTCACAACAATTTAGTGTCCATTCTCTGGATAGGGTCAGGGGGAGGCGCACTGCAGTGGAATAAGTGTCCATCCTGTGGAGAGGGTCGGGTGGTTTAGAGAGATGCAGTGATGGCCTCTCTTAGGTGAAAATACAAGTTCACAGCCTGATACGGATCTGTTGGTGGAGCAAGATGGGACTCAGCCATAAAGATGATACAGAGTTCATAAATATCTGGATTACATGGTACAGCCAGCCGAAAGACACATTCATTTTTGCACAGTTGAATGTGTTCATCTTCAACAGGGGAGAGAAAATCTGTTGTTCGCTAAAGTTCAGGAACAGCATGCGTCACATTAGGCCGACCGCTGGGGACGTTCAGGTTTCTTGATGGCCTGATGTTGTGTGCATTCCACACCTGTGCAGTGTCATCCAACTCATCCTGTTGAAAATGTATACATTTAGGAAGAGCTGTGCCAGCAGAACATAAATAAAACACTAAATTACAGCATTCACACATGAGCAACCCCACCCTCTCCCTCCCTCCCTGTCTCTGTTCATCCCTCCCCTCCCCCCCCTCTTTCTCCCCATCTCTTATCCTCTCTGTTTCTACCCTTCTGTTCCATCTCTCTCCCCTTCCATCTCTGTTCCTTTCCCTTTTCTACCCCTTCTCTTTAGCATTCTTTTTCCTTTCCTCCCGTCTCTGTCTGTCTGTCTTCCCAACACCCCCTTTCCCGTTTCTGTCCTCCCTCCCCTCTCTCTCACTCACATACACATGCGCACAAAATGAAAATAAAACATTATTCATGAACTCACCTGTATGGAGGCCCATACAACAAAACTGCAGGAGACTTTTGTCCAGAAACTCGCCATCAAAATGCCCGTTGTCTCTGAGGTCTGATAACAAGGCTAACCAGAACTCCATGCGCTGGCCACGCAGGAAACCCCACCAATATTCAATTATTTGATTGGCGGTGCTGGCCCCCTCCAAGTAACTATCGAGGGTGTCGTCTGGTTGAACAGGGACGAGGAAACGCTGGAAGCCTCTAACATGGCCATTTTCGGTTCCAAGGTCGCCTCGAACAACTCTAGGGCACCCCCCAAAACGCTGTACCGCTTCTATGTAGCACCCTCCAATTACTTTTGGGTCACTACTTGTTGTGTAAGCATTGAGCCAGATTATTTTTCTTGAAAAGCCATCGATACATCCATTCACACAAATACCATATGGCTTCAGTTCATCATATGAGTCCAGGTGCCAGATGAAGTTGAGAAGTTTGAGAAGTAATTCCTCCGTTTGAGACGCCCCGCTTGCCTTAATGACACTCCTCTTGGATCCAGCTCCTTCAAAACCTTCCTTTTCTCACACGCAGTCCATTCTCTCTGCATTTAGCATACATCCACCTGTACCCGTGAAGCTGCCCAGGGTAATGTAGCTGGTTGCTAATGGATTCAAACAGGATCGCCAGGTCGGAATAGGCTTTGCGTGGCACGAGTCCCCTTGGAATGTACAGCTGCATCCCACTCTAGACTGATCAAACCCGACAAAGAAAACAAATCCTGAGTCACTAAATATTAAGAAGATGATTAAAAGGATTGGTATGTTTGATGTATGGAGGGATTTTCATCCATCCACTAAACAATTGACTTTTTACTCTCACCCTCATTCAGTTTACTCGAGGATCGATTATTTCTTTCTGTTCAGAACAGACAGACACAGGGTTTTAGATTGTAGAATTGGTGTTAGCGACATATCAGATCACTCAGGTGTATATGTGAAAATAAATGTAGGTGTCCCACACAAAAACACTATTTGGAGACTCAACACCTCCCTATTAAATGACACCCGATTTGAAGATTACATTAGGAAAGAAATGAAGGAATATACAGACCTTAACGGTAGCACAGTGACGTCACAGAGTATTTTATGGGATGCTGGAAAAGCAGTATTGCGTTGCGTGGGAAGATTATAAGTTGGGCATCACAAAGGAAAAAAGAAAAACTTAAACACCTTAACGACTTGACAAGTAAATTCGACTCACTGGAACAGAAGCATGTAGAGACTAACGACCCCACCTTATTGGAACAAATAACCGTAGTAAAATCAGAACTAAATAAGAAACTGAAGGACCAGGAGGAACTTACACTTAAGTATATCAAACAAACCCACGATGAAAATGGACCCCGTGCTAAAGAACTCTTAGCCTGGAGACTTAAAAAACAACAGTCTGGAAGATCCATATATAAAGTAAAGGACCCGGTCACCAACCAGATGTGTTATAAGCCAGAAGCATTACAGTCTTTTGAATCATACTTCAGGAATTTATACACTCAACCCGAATTAGCAAAAGCAGTAACAGTCAATCAATTTTTTTGAAATCCCTAGACCTGCCATCTGTTGTCACAGAACAAAATAAGTGCTTAACTACAGAGATTACAAATGCAGAGGTCGACAAGGCAATTTCTAAACTGAAAACAAGCAAAGCAGCCGGGGGAGATGGACTACCAGCAGAATGGTATAAGACTTTTAGGGACTCTGTGACCCCACTGCTATTTATTAAATTGTTTTAACTATGTCTGAAAAGGTGGCGAGACCCCACCATCTTGGAAACAGGCCATATTATCTGTAATACTGAAACCAGGGAAAGCTAGGACAGATTGCAGCTCATACAGACCTATCTCAGTTTTAAACACTGATTATAAAATTTTCACTTCAATTATTGTCAACACACTAGAAAATATTATCCCTAACCTAATTGACACGGACCAGACAGGTTTTGTTAAAACTAGACAAACACAAGACAATGTTAGGCGAGCTATACATCTGTTACATATAATGAGCAAAGGAAACACAATGTCCTTAGCAATTAGCTTTGACACAGAAAAAGCTTTTGACTCTGTTCTATGGGAATTTTTATACCTGGTCCTGCAACGTTTTGGCTTTAACAATACAGTTATAAAATGTTTAAAATTCACCTGTGGCCCGGATCAGAATAAATGGCAGTCTTTCAGGTACAATCCGTTTGGAGAGGGGTTGCTGACAGGGCTGCCCACTGAGCCCCATCTTGTTTGCTCTATTTATAGAGCTACTTGTTCAAAAGATTAGGGAAGACCCAGAAATCACGGGAATACTATTCAAGGGGAAAGAATATAAGACATGTTTATATGCAGATGACATCCTGGTGACTTTATCCGACCCGGATACTTGATTTTTACAACCGAATAGATACTTAAAAAATGGTTATTTTACCACAATTGTTATTTCTACTCCAATCGCTGCCTGTAGAAATACCCAATAAGAAATTCAGTGAATGGAATCGGATCATTTCTAGATTCATATGGCAGAACAAGAAACCAAGGGTATGCTACAAAACATTACACTTAACAGGGAGGGATGTCACTCCCATGCTCGGAGGACGACTATAAAGCAGCACAACTGCAGTATATAGTCTACTGGTGCAGGGCGGATTACGATGCAAAATGGAAGGAGCTAGAATTTGACCAACTAGATATCCCACTTCAATCTCTGCTGGGTGACAAAGCTTTCAAGACTATATACTCTAATAATCTATGTGATGTTATAAAAACTCCCCTAAATATTTGGTACAAAGAGATGAGCAAAGCACACCTGGAAAAAAAATCTCGGTTATTAAGATGGGTCGAACATGATAGAGTATTCTTGTGTTATTCTTTACCTTGGTTTATATTGTATGATCACTAGTAGCACGTGTAAACTGTTAGAATCCTAGGCTAACATATACGCATCGTATTTCACTTTGTTTTATGGCCTGCCACTGATGTGCTCATCCTCTCCCTGTACAGGATATGAGCTGTGAAATCGGTCAACTATCGTATAGTCGTTGGTTTGTCTCTCTCTGTTCTCCTCCCTGTTCTTTCCTTATCTTATCCCCTCCCAGTCCTGTGTATAAGAGACCTTCTTCCTCCTTCCCACCTCGCACTCGCACTCCCATTTTACTGTGTTTTGTGCCTCGGAGCTCCGATCCCTTTTTTTATTGTTTGTTCATTAAATTACTTATTATCCCAGTATTCCTCTTCGCTCTTTTCCACAACAATTTGGCGTCACAAACAGGATTGCTGGAGACCCGTCAGTGGAACTCTGGGACGTTGAGGGCCCGGGACCAGGAACGGAGGAAACTCCTCGTTCCCCCTCTACCTCGAACCAAGCATTCAGAGATGAGAGGATCGGCGTCTAAGAGTGGATCTGATCGGCTTCACGTCTATCCAAGCGAACCTGGAAAGGAAGTGCTGATTCAGAGATCGGGTGAGAAGTAATTGTTCTTGTCTCAGACATATCAGTGACCAGTGGGTTGTTTTCCTTGTCGTCTACGAACGAACGGTCCCGGGGCAGGACGGAGCGCATACGTTAACCGTGCCTGTCAGGTCGGTGTTGATTCTGAATCAACACTGAAATTCCCGCTCCGCAAGTGAGCCGGAAGCTTCTGGTAGGTAAACTACCAGAGGGGTGAGTTTTTTCTCCACCTTTTTGCTCCAGAGTAAGAAAAAGGGGTGCACGGGGACGCCTGTGTATTTTCTGACTTGGAATTTTGTGAAAACTTAGTGAAAAGTCAGAGTAATAAGTCTAGCTAGACAGTGCTGGGGAAGAACCAGAGCAAAGTGGCTGCTGCTGTTCCCCAGGGGGGACCAATTGTGGACGACATGCGGAAAAAATACGGTCCAGATTGTCTTGATATGTTGGATGTTTGGGTTGAAAAGTGTGGTTTCCCAGAGGGGGGATCACTGAGTTTGGAGGAATTGAGAAACCTCCGGGATAAATTGAAGATAGCAGAGGGAAAGGTTACAAAAAAGAAAAAAACAAACAAATATGCAATTCAGATCATCAAAGATCATGAAGGGTGTTTTTCATTTTGGAAAACTGAAGCAGAAGTCAGGGACAGGAAACAAGTAAAAAAAACAAAAACAAACGTGTGAACAGCGCTGGGCGCTGGAGCACAGGGGTGACAGAGATAGCGGCAGAGGGTGCACACACTCACACACACTCCCCAGAGGAGGGAGAAAAGGAGCCGCTCACACACGAGCATTCAAATGCACCAAATCGTCTGTATCCTTCTCTTACAGGCCCGAGGGACCCTCTCCTGGACATGCCTGTCTTCCCTCCTCCCGCCTGCCCTCATCCAACGCTACCACCGTACAACCCTGCGCACTCCAGCACCGACGCCGCAGCGTCGCCACGTTCATCAGGACTGCCGTCAACCAAACGGCCAGCCTCATCACTGCTTTCAGACAAGGGCTGCTCCCCCAGATCGCCAAAGCAGTTAACAGAAGCTGCTGGGTGGGGATTGAAGATGCCCGGCTGACAGAGGTCCGACGTCATGCAGTGCACGCTGAGAGGCTTCTGCAGGAGGCCAGCGATGCAGAGGACAAGAAGATAAAGCGTGCCTCCCTCACCATGATGAAGCACCTCAGTGACACGGCGAGACGGACCCCCGGCCTACAGCGTCTTCGCAGGGAAGTGATGCACACACACACATGCAACACGCTTCTTGCAATGAAGAAATGCTTGCTGTCCCCTCTAACTTCCCTTTCCCCTGCAGACACGTACACTGATTCATATTCTGATGTTGATTATTCGGAAACGTATAGTGATTTACATGTTGATAATGATTTTTCTTCTGACAATGATTTAGGTTCGACTGATTGCTCTCAGCCTGACGGTGAGACATGCATTGACACTGACACAGAGTTCGAGGTTGATTTACGTGACCAAATTTTGAGCACCATTGACAGGTTTAGAGCGTCGTCACGTGCCGCCTCCTCCCACATACACGTTGTATAAAGAAGCTGCTTTTGAGAAACTGCCGCGGGTCACTTTTAGAATCATGGGTAAAAATATCACGTTCCTAGCCGATAGCGGAGCAACATTGTCGCTCCTTCGTGCAGAAGAACTTCCCCAGTGTAAAAAAAAAAGTGGGAGATATGTTTATTCTGTCGGGGCAGCTGGAACGAAGAAGAGAGAGCCTCTCACCACTCCACTTACTTGTATTGACTACGGCGACGAGACATGCACATCACAAAACCAAATTAAACACAGCTTTGTATTGTCAGAAGTGTGTCCGATGAATTTGTTGGGAAGAGATTTGCTTCTAGCCATGGGCATGAATCTCATCTCCACCCCCGACGGGTTGATTGTTGCCAGGTCGTTATCTTCCTCGACCTTGGCTCAAATTGCTAAGCCTCTCTTGCATGTCTATCAGTGGTTGCTTCCCCTCGAGGCCCCAGAAGAATTGATAGTGGCGGCTAACGATAAGGTGCCGGGTGATGCTCACTTCATGAAAGATCCCAATTTGCACTGCACAGCCAGTGCAACTCGTGAAAGAAAGAGTGTGTTTGAGAGTCAGTTTTTTTTTTCCCAAGCGTGAATGATGGCCTCTTTGTTTCTACGTTGTTTTGGGGCCCCCAACGATGCGTTGCCTCTGTTTCACTCACACCAGAGCAGAGTGCATTTCTTTTTTTTCTGTCCGTGGGTCTACCCCACACATTTCACTTTCCAAGAGTCCAGGCGATGAGTGGAAGGACCTAGGTCCGTTTTTGATGAAATGCCTGTCGACCAAAGACTGGCACCGAAAGGAGCGGGGACATTTTTACTCCCCCACCCTGAATGTGCATAAGACTGATTTTCCACTGGAAACACAGGCTCTTCGCTGTCTGCACCTGACAGAGACACGTGACAGCGAGCGCCACAACACGAGTTTTGCATGTTTCACTGACACATCGCAGCTGCCCGAGGAACTGAGTGAGGTTCCCTCCTCACTGTGGGCTGCTCACAAATACAATGTGGGACTGATCAAAGGTGCCGAACGGGTGAAGATCACACCCAAAAGTGATATTCGGCCCAACCAGCCGCAATATCCTCTGAAGCCAGAAACTGTTGAAGGGATCACTCCTGTTTTTGATTCTCTTCTCGAAGCAGGTGTCATTGTCCCATGCCCCGACTCGCCAGTGCGCACGCCCATGTTCCCTGTAAAAAAGGCCAGAGTTCCTCCTCAACGTGATGACTGGAAGTTTGTTCAACATTTGAGAGCAGTTAACGCTGCTGTCCACGCCAGGGCACCGAACGTGCCCAACCCACACACAACTGCCTTGCAGAGCTAGACACAATTTTCTCCCCCCGACCTGACCTGATCTGACGAACCCCTTGCTAATGCTGATTTTGTTTTCTACGCAGATGGTTCAGCATTCCGGGACGACAAAGGCGCCAACAGAGTTGGTTACGCAGTTGTCTCCGACTCGGAGGTCATCTGCTCTGACTCCCTTCCATGTCACCTCTCAGCACAAGGGGCAGAGCTGGTTGCGCTAACTGAAGCGTGTAGATTTGCAGAGGGCAAGTCTGTCACAATCTACACAGACTCCCGTTATGCGTTTGGTGTCGTTCATGACTTTGGGGCACTGTGGAAATGCAGGGACTTCCTCAAGTCAGACGGGAAGCCGGTGTTAAATCATGTGCTTATTGCTGACCTCTTGCGAGCCATACTTTTGCCCTCCCAAATAGCAGTGTGTAAATGTTCTGCTCACACTAACCTTCGTGACCCTGTTTCCCAGGGCAACGCCAGAGCTGACGCGGCAGCAAAGTCCGCTGCGAGGCAGCCTGCACCCTCGTCAGCCCCGATGATGACAGCCTCATTTGAGGAGGCTGATGCATCACTGGCTGAAATGCAGTCCCTCGCCACAGCGAAGGAGAAGGCCGCTTGGCGCTCCGCCCGCGCATGCTGGGACCACGTTACTGACATTTGGGTGGGACCAAACGGTAACCCGTGTCTGCCAAAACATTTATTTCCACATTTCGCTAAATTGACGCACGGTTTAGACCATGTGTCAAAAGGGGGGATGTTGGAATTAATTGATCAATTTTGGTTCACTGGAGGGTTTTCAGTCGTAGCACAGAAGCATTGTGAAGCGTGTTTAATCTGCCAGTGGAGTTGTTACAACACCTCAGTTATTGCTTTTGCCACTTCGATCTCCAGCTGTGTATCGGGGAGCCCCTTCACATTTAGGCCATCCATGTTTAGCACAAACTCTTCTCACATTTCTTGCAGAGGAACCTCTTGTCCTGCCACTTTCCAGCGATGTCCGCTCAGAAACTTGTGAGGATGCCTTGCCTTGTCTTGCCATGTGAAAAATGATTTCCGAGTAGGGTTCCAGAGACATTTACAATGAACAATTAGCTTTTCTCCTACAACCAGTGAGCAAATCTGCAGCGCTCTGCCTGAGTCAACACGGGCCTCTAACTTGCTGATCTCGTACCTCTCTCCAAAGACGAGGGTAAAACGCACTGTTTTTTGTCTTTGTGTTTTCGTGATTTTATTTTTTGTTCTTCAAACTATAAAAATAGAATCAAGCCATTTTCAAATATTCTTGTATTCAATATCACACCGTTAAAAGGAAAAATGTCTCATATTTCATATTTGTGTTTTTTTTCTTTGTAAAACGAAAAACAAATTAGCGTCTGTTTTTGGTTTTTCAATCCAATGACCAAAACATACTCGGACCATAATGGACTTATTGGTGGTTTTATTTATGAGTCAAATAATGCAGCCACGTTCTTAAAATGAAAAAGCATTTCTGCTGTTGCTTTTTCATTTGGATTATGGTAACTGTCTGCTTCCACACTCCAGTGGTTCTGCACATTAGTATAAATAGAGTGATTCTCTATCATGACATCACAGGACGGCGGCACACTGACTCATTCCATGAACCTGGACACTGATGATCCAGACTTTGGACCAGATGACACAACAGGCCACAGTGGAAACGGGTCAGAACATGGGACTGGCTGCTGAAAGGATACAGGTAGGTGGCGCTGTCATCCCAAGTTGTGTGGTGTGGAGGATCGGGGCCAAAGTTCCAGATGCTCACAGATGTGACTGTGGATTCAGGAGGAGTGTTTGAAGGCTGGACTCCCAACAGTGATTGGCTGCTGAGGACCTCTCAATCACAATCAGGTTTTTTAGTGGCTGTGTGATTGAAAGTGAGTGAACATCATTAAATAAAGAGCTCCTGCAGGGTCCCAATTTGACAAGTACACTGCTAGTTGTGCTGCTTCGTTTTCGCCGAGGCCCTGTAGCATTCATGACTGACATTGAGGGAACGTTTCATCAAGTAAGAGTTTCCAACCAGGATGTAAACTTCTTACGCTTCCTCTGGTGGCCAGATGGGGACATTACAAAGGACCTACAAGAGCACAGGATGCTGGTCCACATCTTTGGGGCAGTGTCATCCCCAAGCCCCAATCCTCGACGACAATCAGCATGACTTCCCAGCCGAGGTTATAAACACTGTTTGTCAACATTTCTACGTGGATGATTGTCTAAAGGCCGTCAGCACGGTGGAACAAGCAATACATGTGTACCAGCAGCTAACAGACCTGTGCGGTAGAGGTGGATTTAAGCTCAATAAGTGGGTGAGCAATCATCGCTCGGTGCTGGCCGCCATTCCTGAAGAGCAGAGAGCTAAAGAGGTAAAAACACTTAACCTTGACAGAGACCAGCTCCCTATGGAGAGGGCCCTTGGAGCTCAGTGGGATGTACAGCAACAAGATACATTCACATTCAGCATCAGAACCAAGCTGGGATGGGATGAGGAAATCCCTCAGGTCATGGTACATCCCATATATAGTTTTTCAAGCGCCAAACTACAACAAAGGAACTCATCTATAACAAAACTACAACCTTGTAAGGGCAAAACCTACTTGTTTTAATTCTGATTAATAAACCAAAGCTTATTCGATTATCATGATGTTGTTTTTTTTAAACGCTCATACAAAACAAAAAAAGTGGAGGGAGAGTAGTCTTAATCGGGTTCTGGAGCATTGCTCTACCACATCCATCGCACTCATGAGCGTCACATCCACTTGTAGTGCATCATTTCCGCCAGCAAGCTTCTCCTGTTAGACCTTCTCCGAGGTGGTTGGTGGGGTGACGAGCACCCAGCACATACTATAAAACTTATATAAAACTTCGGCCCAGTTCTGCTTGTATTGCAATGGTTGTTGTTCCTGAAGTTTCATTTTTCGTCCCTTTTTATTTTTTACATCCATGTTTGTGATGGAATAGTATTGTGAATCGCTAGCTCGCATTGCATGCTGGGACACAACGTCACTCAAGGAAGTTTTGGCTTCGCTGACACGGTCCTGAAGGGAAGTGGGTTTTAGTGCACTGGAACGGGATGAATGTGTTCAATCAAGCAGTACAAACCTGATTAATTGTCTTAATACTTCACTTCGAATGGCCATATTGTTTAGGATTAGAATTAGATGACAACTTCTTCACAATATTTGCAACTATTCAGTTTGACCAGCAGGTGTCAGTAGAAGACGAAATTTCATGTTGACTATTTCCTAATGGAAGTGCTCTCTTTACGTTGGATTTTTCTCATAATTATTTGAAGTGTAGGCCTGTATCTGCACACAATTTGGAATTCGTCCCAGCGCCCTGAGCTGTAAATTTGGACGGTGTAAAATGAAAATGGCCATCTGCAGCAGAATGAAAGTGAGATTGCATTGTCCAGGTAGGAGGACAGCAGTCAGTCATGTTTCACCTCCAGTCAACACGCAGTGGTTCACATGAAGGTCCAAGAGGCCTACAGACCTACACAGAGTCTGGACGTGGCAGTACAGTTGGATCATTGTCTTTGTTGTGTTGTTTGGTCATTGTGATCCAATGTAATGTGAGAGAAGGACGAGTGCAGTTATATTGGAGTGAGTTATTTAGAGTGTAATAGAAGTTATAATGCAGAGTCTGTTTTTATGAAATGTTCTATCACCTGGCATCCATCCATCCATCCATCCATCCATCCATCTTCTACTGCCGTATCCGGAGTCAGGTCTCGGGGGCAGCAGCCTCAGCAGAGACCCCCAGACTTCCCTGGACCCAGTCACCTCCTCCAGCTCCTCCAGTGGGACCCCAAGGCTTCCCAGTCCAGCCCAGAGACCTGGTCAGCACCACTCTGACTCCCTGAGTCCCTGCTGCTCAGGTGAGGCTTCAAAGATCTGGCTGCACCTGATTGGACGGTCGTGGAGGATCTCCTTGGTCTTCTTGGTCTTCTTGGTCTCCAGCTGTTTGACCTCATGCTCTCTGTTGACCTCCTCACTCAGTCCCTCAGTGATGTAGAGCTCAGTGTAGATGCTGTTGAGGAGAGTTTGACTTCCTGCTTCTTCACCTTCAGTCACACGTTCACATCTCCTCTCCAGACTGATCTTCTGCTGCTGTAGAAGCTCCTGCAGACCACCAACCTCTGGAGCTGAGAGAAGGTTGGAGAAGAAAACATCAGTGTGACAGTATGAGCATCATTTTCTGTCCACGACTTGAAGCTGAAAGCATCCAAACTCCATTTTTCAGCTGATGTGGTGAAGCTGCTGTTGTCTGACTGTTTGCTCTAAATGTCCTCCAGTGGATCTTCTCACTGGAGGTCCTGACCACGGTTATAATAGTATAACGAAAACGAACAAAATAACGAAAACTTCAATTGAAAAAAACAATTGTCACGTTGCCAGGGGTTAGGATTTTGGTACCTGCCTCGTTGGGGTTCGAAGCGAGCAGAGCTGAGACCATAAGGGTGACGTAGCAACGTTCAGGACACTGATTGGCCAAAGGCAGTCTTTCACGAAAGACCAAAACCGCCATTTTTAAATGCCTCGCGTGTGGATTTTTACATTAACACGTATTAAAAACTGAAAAGCTTATGAAACTGTACCATGGGTGAACAAAGAACTACAGACGTTTCTGTTCTCTGTGGCCAAAGAAAAAGCACAATGCAGACAGTTGTGCAGAAAGTTTAGTGTTAGCTAAAATATCGGGCACACAGACGTACTTATTATGTATACATTTCTTTCCATTGTAACAGGTGCTACAAGATCTGCAATGCATTACCTAGAATTGGTTTTCCTTAAACTGATGTAGAGGATTACTAATTTGACTTTGATGGGCAAATTTGACAACAGAATACAATTATGAAGCACTAAAACACAGGACCACAAAACAATTAAATGCATGATGAAATAATGATATGCTTTGTTAAATGAAATAAAATGGCATTTTCAACTAAGTAATAAAATAGTCGGTGGTGCAGTGGTTAGCGCTGCCGCCTCACAGCAAGAAGGTCGTGGGTTCGATTCCGGGGCCTGGACCTGGGACCTTTCTGTGTGGAGTTTGCATGTTCTCCCTGTGTCTGCGTGGGTTCTGTCCGGGTTCTCCGGCTTCCTCCCACACTCCAAAAACATGCACGTGAGGTCAATTGAACATTCTAAATTGTCCGTAGGTGTGCATGTGAGTGTGAATGGTTGTTTGTCTCTATGTGGCCCTGCGATGAACTGGCGACTTGTCCAGGGTGTCACCCTGCCTTCGCCCTAAGACAGCTGGGATAGTCGTTTATGTAATTATTATTTTTTGCTCCATAGCTTTCATGATTCAGCATTACATGTTAAGCGTGATGAATTGCATGAAAAGAGAGAGAGCACTCGCTGATAATTTAACATGATGTGCTGTTTAATTCCATGAGGACGACAAAATATTTGCAAATTTGTGTTAGCGACACACATCGACAGGTGCAAGAGAAAGGGAGGAACTTTCAGGGAGGAACTTTCAAGATCGTTGAGTTTTTATTTTTTTTAATTTTTTTTAGTTCTGATGAAATAAATAGACCAATCATTTCATTACTTTGTCTGCTTTCCAAAGAGAATTGCTTCAAAGAATTATCATTTATTATTCAGTGGCACATTGCTCACTTGTTTAAGACACAAATAATAGTATATTATTATAATAATACTATAATAATAATAATCATAATAATAATAATAATAATGATCATCATCATCATCATCATTATTATTTCTAAAATTTCCAAACAACAATCGTCAGTTGTTCCGTAAAAAATACATTGATTTCCATGTTGAATTTTGTACGGTTCGTGAGCGCGCACGTCTGTCAGTGACGGTCTCCACACTGACACAACTGCGCATGCTCTATTATCCCATCAATGCGGAAGTCAAAAAGTTTTTGGGAGCCATGCGTTGGGTGAGCAACTTCATTGAAAGCAATGGGACGCCATCTTGGACTCTGGGGGCTTGCCGCACTGTCACGCAGGTTGTGACGTGGAGGGCTGGCGACGCGCAGGTATGACGTGAATGATTGACAGCTACCATTCGTTCCCGTTAGCGAGAGGATTAAAAACAAACAGACACCATAATGGCATCAAAAAGGACTTATCCCAGCGGTGCGGACAAACGGAAGGAAAAGAAAACTGATCAAGAAAAACTTGCAAAGGGGAAAGGTAAGTTATTTGTTTGTGATGTGGGCTGGAGAGGTGGAGGGGAAACGCTGTTGCCTCCCTCCCCAAGTTTGTTTATTTGTCCTGCTAGCCAGCTAGCTAGCTAGCGTCGGATAAATGTTAGCTGGCTGGCTAATATTTGTTCGTCATGAATCAGCGTTTTTGTTTGTTTTATGAAAGTTGACCATGTCCTGCCAAGTTGGCCTATCCTGCCATGGGAATGACTGATTGACTCCACACCCGTTTATTCACATTCTAACAGGGAGGGCGGGAGGGAGGGCATGTTGTAGTTGTTGTAGTCAGTCCCCTGTTATTGTTCAGTGGAAGTTGTCTCTCACATATTTGACTCTTAATGTTATTTTAGCCTTAATTTAGGATGAATTTACTAAGCTTAGTTTGTATTTTGTAGGCCCTTCATTAGAAATGTGCTACTGTTTTATAATTCAAAGAAATATTTTATGGAAATACTTTATTTGGCATGGTGTTGACTATTTTAGACTGTTGTGGCAGTGGGTCATTTATCTTAGTTTTATTACTTTAACTAGTACAGTGTGTAAAGTAATGCCAAAAACTCTTAAAAATGACAGTTTTGTAATTGGGTAAAAGCTTTAAAGGGACACTGCAACCATAATGTTTAATTTAAAAACAAATGAATTTTTAATTTTCCTATATTACTGCAACATCACTATAATAATAAAATAGGAAAATGTGCTTCTGATCTGTTTTGCTTGATGATCTAATGAGCTTTGTCTCTGCAGGAGCAATTCTAAAATATGTTGGCGCTCCAGACATTGAGCCAGAGGGATCTCCCGAACATCCTGACCAGGAAGCTCCAGGACGCTCCAGGACCAACACGTTCCTCAGAACCTCCTTCTGTCCAGGTGAATAATGTGTGTTATTCTTAGTAGCTAAGCTGATAAGTGTGGGACGAAACTAAGGCAGTTAAGCATTATTTTGATTGTTGGTTTGCTTTTTAGTGTTGCACTTGTTGGTTTGTTGGATTTTCTTATTTAAAGTAAGCATTTTTTTTTTTTTTTAATGAATACTCAATCTGTTGTATTTATTGACATATAGAGGATTCTTTTCCTAGTATTATAGTGTTTGTTTGCTTTTAAATCAGTTTAACTTGCCTGAGTTGCTCAACTGAAGATGTTTAATTTTACCTGTAGCCTGTTTTGCTTACGAGGTGTAATAGATTGTGGAATCTTAGTAGACCTTAGTAGACGCACGCTGCTGAGAGTGGCAGCGATCAGCTCCGATGACCGTGGTGCTTGTAAATAAGGCAAATGCGCCATCTAGTGGGATGCAGCATGTTTATTCGTGTTGGAGCAATGCCAAGTACTACTAACAAAACAAAAGATGCACAGGGTAAAAAAAATAATCATAAACTCAAGCCCAACAAAGATAACAGATGGGCATAACTGTAACATTACATATTAATGATTACTAGTACTACCAAAATTTCTCTATTTTACTTTTCAACTCGAACTTGAACTATTCATCCCCCTTTTTTCAGCAGCCATTAAGACAAAAGGATGACACTTATGCATTGCATCAAACTGTGATGCACAAAATCAATTAAATTAAATCAAAACAATAAATAAAGTGTGCATTAAACAGGGGGCAGTGCAATACAGTACAGGACTCAACTGATATAGTGCAGTTAGGCAGTATAGCCTATAACAGCTGTTCAGCATCCATAGTAATCCACAGTCAGTGCCATAATCATCCAGTCAGTGTCATATTCATCCATAGTCAGTATAATATATATGATATCGCGCAGACCCTCGTCCTCCACCACTTTAATTGGCTGTTGAAAGTTGGCGTGTGGTGGACGCGGCCAGTGGTCTCCGTGCCACACCATCCAACGTGGTTTGCTTTACCTCAGAAGGGGGCGGAGGGCTCTCCGCGTCAGCTGTATGCTTCGCAGACAAGTGAAAGTTAGACTGCTCGTACTTAGGTGGAAACTAAATACAGCTTTACAGTAAATGCATATCACTTTTGTCCCGTCAAGACTGCCATCTGGCAGGGTTTTGAAGTGGAACTTTCCATTTACAATTGACGCCTTATCCATGTTAGTCCTTCCTAGTGCTCATCTACGCTCAGTGTCTTTTTCTTTTTTTTGTTGTGCTTACAAGCCGGCTGCAAGCGTGTGACTGTGTGCTGTGAGTCAATTCATTTCCCGTTTCCACAATCTACGGAGCGGCCAAAGGTTCAAAAAGCACTTTAATGAATTAATTTAATTAATTAACTATGTGGCAGGTGGGTTTGCCCCCACCTTCACGTCATCAATCACACCTGCGCCGGAGTGCAATCTTTGCGTCCCTCAGTGCGTTGCATCAGTTAAAAAATGTAGGTTTGTTAATGATTGGACTGTCTTTATAGCTGCCTACATCGATGAAGCCTTGCTCCACACCCTCTGTCGTGATGATTTGAGAGACCTTTTTCCTGGACCAGAACACTTTCTCAGGAGGAAACGGATTTGGGCCCTTATTAGTGTAGATGTGATTGGTTACCTACTTTGCTCTGAAAACATCGAGCATAACACTTTCTTTTTTCTTTTTTCCTAATTGGGTCTATTGTTTCTCTCCTGTTCATAATGTTTTGGATCTGGTTTCCTCTCGGCTGAGAATTCCACCGTACCAGACAAGGCTGCCCCGAATGAAGCCAGGAACTGTGTCTTCACCAGGAGGAACATCTCCAATCTGTCCTCAGACATCCACTCCTTTGGTGAAAAGCAGCCCAAAGAGGACCCCACAGCTTCCTGCTCCTCCACAATATGTTGTCTATACTAGACATGGGCAAACCCCGGCCCGCGGGCCACATCCGGCCCGCTGCGTGTCTCTGTCCGGCCCGCGTGAAGCCAGTCATAACCCCCCAACGAAACTTTGTCGGCACGTAACTTTGCCGAGTTAGTGTAGCGCGATAGCGATAGCGTGCTTCCCCCCCGTCAACGAGGTGTAGGTACAGAATTAGTCCGGGTGCAGAATCGTTCCAGGCAGAAGTGACTGCCGATACGGCAACTCCATTGGGACATACCTCTACATCGCGTTCGAACGTGATATATGGATAGATCGCGGTACGTTTATAGAGTTGCCGTATGTGACGTAATTGGCAGTCGCCTCTGTCCAGTGGGCGAATGCCAACAACGTCACATACGGCAACTCTATTAGGACAAACTACATTGGTTGATTAAGGTTATCTTTTTTTTTCTGTCAATCCCTGCCGTATTTACTGTACTTTGTATTATATTGTATACACGAAATTCTCTCTCTCTCTCTCTCTCTCTCTCTCTCTCTCTCTTCACATATATATATATATATATATATACATATATATACGAATGTATGTATTCAACACACACTATCTATCTATCTATATATCTATCTATCTATCACTTGCGAAATAGCGTTTTGACCGTGATCTATCCATATATCACGTTCAACCGCGATGTAGAGGTATTTCCCAATGGAGTTGCCGTATCGGGCAGTCACTACGCCCAGAACGATTCTGCACCCGGACTAATTCTGTACCTACCTACAACCCCCCCTTCTGTGGCCCGCCGACTCGATGCAGGTCTGTCATGTGGCCCGTTGCTAAAAACGTTTGCCCACCCTCTATACAGACAGTGAGTTGGAGCAAGCTCGTAAGCACTACTTCCAGATGGCCCGCCCTGCCAGTGAGGGGAAATGTGTCATGTTCAAAGAGCTGAGATGCAGGCTGGTGACAAACACTGTCACCAGCATGATTTCTATCTTGAGAGCCAGTCAGCAAGGAGAGGGGGTCTGGTACCCTTCTAAGCATGAAGTCACTGCAATGTCTCAAAGACTAGTGGATTATTATCCCATGCTGAAGGATTAAGACAAAACAATGAAACATGTAAGTGATTATATTATTTTGCGCACTTAGATTTTGAAGCGTGTGGTTATTTTTGGCTGATACTTTTTTTTATCTGTGCATGTTCACTTTCCATCTTTATTTGTTCTTTCAATGAGTGAAATTTTATTTACCAAGCGAGCACTTACAAGAATCTTCACAAGAGATTCACCAGAGAGGGGCCACAAGAAGAAAAGGCATCGCACTGACTTCTCAGCAAGTGACCAAGAAGAAGATCATGATGCAGACTCAATTGGTGGATCAACAATTATTTTGTGTCACACACCAGGGCGCAGTTCTGATAATGGCCACACTTCACGTGAGTAGAAACATGTCCATTTTAATAATAATAACAATGTATGAAAGCTAGGCAATGTTATGATAGTTTTGGATATCATGATATATCACAGGCATTTTTACATTTGAATTGTCATTTGATATATTTTGACGCTCCAAACAATTTCATCCATTTGACTGATTTACTGATTTGTCTCCTCCATTTCATCAGCCAAAGATGGTCTGACAGCACAGGCCAGACATTATCAGACCCTGCAGGAGCTGTACAAGAAACCAAAATCCAACCAAGATGCTTTCTCCCAAATTCTTCACCTGCAGTTTCAAGCAAGAAGATCCTTCATTGATAGTGATGTTCTGAAAGAACAGGACAAGGCCAACTAAAGATCCTTGACACATGGATATGCATCCAGGATCTTTATCGTGTAAGTGATTAACTTGTTTTGGTTTATGATGAAAAGCAAGCATTTTTGCAGATTTTAACATTGACTTGCATTATAGGCGATGAATGAGCTGCGGCGCATTCTGGATAAGGGCAACAGAAAATTCATTGATGAACTAAAAAAAGAGATGGGAAGACTTCTGCACCAATGTGTAATTTTATGGTGTTTGGAAAAAAAATGAAGTGATGAAGCCACGCATAACGCTGGATGTAGGTGAGTCATTTTGCTGTGTCTCTAATTGACTGTGTAGCTGTTTCCTTGGACATAGGATGGTTTATGTTGCGCTGAATGAATAGATGCAGAATGGTAATACTCTTCATGCTGAAAAAATAAGATTTTTTTTGTGGTCAACACAAACCTAATAAGACTCATTTTTAGGAAGACTAACTTTGAACTCAAAGTTGATTTGTTCTATTCCAGTGGAATATTCCATCGCGCTGCTCAGGGCACTCCCCACACTCTTTCCTTCACCAAGTCCACCACCGAAGAAGCTGGGACATGCCAGTGAGGCACTGCTTCATGTCATTCAGGTGAAAGTTTGTTTGCATTTTCTCACATTCAACACTTCATAGTTCCATGCATGGATGTGGCGTTTCCTTCTTCTTTTTCTTTAGCCAACAGAAGATCCCACAATGTACTCGCAGAAGAGGTCTTTCTGCACTCCTGTGTTGCTGTTTGATGGGACCCGCTGTCTCATCTGTCTTGGAGCCACGGAAGACTTGAGTGACGGTCTGCTTCATCTGATGGGTTACTACTATGCCCTGCACCTCACATATCCAAAAGTGTGTGGCAACCCTTCTCTCTGTCATTCAGACAGAAGTGCTACAGGACACTATCCATGAGTGAGACACCACAGCCTCATCCAAAAAAGACCATGGCAGAATGGAAAGATTTTATTGGGGAGTAGAGCTGTGTACTAGGCATAGGTAGTGATAGACTCCCCTGGTAGTTGTAACTTGAGGGTGGGTGGGAGTCTGTTGGAACAAACATGTTATCAGTGGTGATAGGAACACAACACTATATGCTGTCCCCATACTGTTTTTTTTTTTTTTTTTTTGTGTAACTGAGAGAATATTGTAACAATTGTTACTTGCGTTCTAGAAATGATTGCTTGAGGTTGTTTTAAGATGCAATGCCTTAGTGACGTTTTTATTACAAGGCAGTGAAGGCACTGTCAGCAATTTAAGTGAATAAATAGTTGTTGACAATATTAATTCTGTTTGCTGAATTTTTTTTTTGTTGGGGGGAATGGGCGTAGGGGGGGTGGATGCTTTGTCTCATTTTGAGAAAAAAAAGCTAATATTGTGAACACTTAAATTAAGAAGAATTGCACTGTTAGTAGGTCTGGTTTTAAGATCTTTTCATTCAAATTAAGAAAGAAGCAAAGGTGAAAAAAGAATTGAGAAGCTAGTATCAAGTTTATTTGACTGAGTACAGTCCTTGGAATGAGTGCTTTACTGTTTATTTCAAGAGTTTTTCCATTCTTCAAATGCCTAGATATATCGTCTTATTTTAAGAAATCTTACCAAGTCTAAATATCTTACTGCATTGGCAGATAATTTGACTTGTTTCTAGCCTGTTCTTTCTAAAATTAAGTGTTTATTTCTTAGATATATTTTGCAGTGTGTGGACACCGAGGGGAGCTCTACAATTGGCTCATTCAACCGACCAACGAGCCAATCAGCAGCGGCGTCACAGGCCCTCCTCCTTCTTTGTTCTCTCTCTCACTTTGACTTCGGCACTGGACAGCCAGGTTTGTGGAGGGAAGGTTGGAACAAGGTAAGGACGGGGTACCCCATACATTCATGTACGTAGAGTCACTAAGTCTGAAACTCACCAGGTTTGTATCGCTTATCGATAACCCTAATGCCATACAAGTCTATGAGGGTCAAAGGTCAACTTTGTCCTAGGGACATGGGGCCACTTTCAGGTTCATCAGGATCCTCCTGGACACACCCACACCAAATTTGGGGCTTCTAGCCCATGAGGAACCCCGAAACCCTCACTCTAATTCCAGCCTTATCGCTAACCCTAATGCCATACAAGTCTATGAGGGTCAAAGGTCAACTTGTCCGAGAGACATGGGGCCATTTGCTTTTTCATCAGGAGCCCCCAAGAAGCGCACACGCCAAATTTGGGGCTTCTAGTTCTTGAGGAACCCCAAAACCCTAACCCTAATTTCAGCTAACCCTAGTTTCAGCCTTATCGTTAACCCTAATTCAATGCAAGTCTATGGAGGTCAAAGGTCAACTTTGTCCTAGAGACATGGGGCCACTTTCAGGTTCATCAGGATCCTCCTGGACACACCCATGCCAAATTTGGGGCTTCTAGCCCATGAGGAACCCCGAAACCCTCACTCTAATTCCAGCCTTATCGCTAAACCCTAATGCAGTGCAAGTCTATGAAGGTCAAAGCTCAACTTTGTCCGTGAAACATCAAGTGTTTTTTTCATGAATCATTCATCAATGTTAAGAGTTTGCTTTGTGGAGAATTCACAATAAAAATACATTGACACTGTCAAAGATGGACTCAAGCACTATTATTGAACTATACTGTATTTTTTGAGTGATGTGAAGCTTTTGACAAGCGCTGCGCAAAGGAGGCCCATTTGTTTTTGTTTTTTTTGAAGGGGGCCCAAAATTCCTGGCGGCGCCCCTGAGCGGGCATCTCCAGCACCAAGGCAGTGGAGCTGCCGGCCACGAGAGAAGAATTAACCAGTCCATTGAAACCATTTGTTTGGTCTAGTGAGTGGCAACAGTCCTTTGAGGATCTTAAGTGCCTTCTCAGCTGTAACCCTTTCGTGTCTGCTCCAAATTTTTCCTCATTGGCTAGAAGCCCCAAATCTAGCGTGGGCGCTTCTTGGGGGCTCCTGATGAAAAAGCAAGTGGCCCCATGTCTCTAGGACAAAGTTGAAAATTCACCCCATAGACTTGCATTGAATTAGGGTTAACAATAAGGCTGAAACTAGGGTTAGGGTTAGGGTTAGGGTTAGCTGAAATTAGGGTTAGGGTTTCCGGGTTCCTCAAGTACTAGAAGCCCCAAATTTGGCGTGGGTGCTTCTTGGGGGCTCCTGATGAAAAAGCAAGTGGCCCCATATCTGTAGGACAAAGTGGAAATTTCACCCCATAGACTTGTATGGCATTAGGGTTAGGGTCCAAGAGTACACATACACATTTTCTTTTGCTTTATTGATTTCAGCTCATCGTCTCCAGCTGCAAAGGTACAGAAACCTTTCTGTGTTTTGATGTCGTGTGTGAGAAAACATCACTTTTTTCTGTAAACTTGTGTTATCATTGTCCTTCATTGAAAATGACACAATCTTTCATTTCATTGTTCAGATGCCGAACACCAAGGCATTCCGTCGCTCTCTGGCCATGAAACGACGCCTGGAGCAAAAACGGGATTGGACACCTTTTCCACCTCGGAAGGACTTTGAACGTCGTGAGTACTTCCACGTTCATGATTTCATGTTCTGCCTGTGTTGTTATGTTGTATTCCAAATAAATCTTCCAAAAACATATTTAGATTTTTCTTTTTTGTCAATTTACACAGGGCGCGGTACTGGTCAGCGACCTGGGTGCGACGATGGCCCGTTTTGCTCCTGACTGACAAAACAGTGCAAGTTCGTTCTTAAGGCCCAGCAACCAGACAAGAAGGTATGGGTCGTGATTTTGTCAAGCCACGAGTTTCTTTATGTTTTTGTTCTGGTGGTGGGAGACTCACATCTCTGTCCACTTGTGGATGGTTTTGTGTTCTCGCCCCGGGCAACAACCTTGAACACGGGCTTGTAACAGACTCCGCCCAGAATTTTGCTGCGCTACTGGCAACTGTGTTGGACCGCTGGCCCAAGGTTTGTTTATCTGCTGTGACAAACAAATTTGAACACATGAACGTCATCGCCACTTTGTTTTATCAATATCAAGTAATTCCATGATCCATAGTTCAATAACAAGAATATTCATGAATTTATTTTGCATTTTTATGTTTGTTTGGGTTTTTTTTTTTTATATACAACTATTTTGTAGGTGTTTGTGCTTGACTTTCCACCTCGCCTGACTGTCAAGCCAGAACTACAAACAGCGCTACGTCAAGTATATCATCGTGTTGCTGCACGCATGGGTGTGTAAAATACATATTTTTGTTGTATTTTTTTCTCTTCAGTGACACTGTCCTAACAGATATTTCTTAGAATTGTGTGATTACATAATTAATTATGTGACACTTCTTCCAGGTTTAACATTTGTGTATATGGCCGATCACCTCCCCCTTCGTCAGCTGTACATGGTGGTGTTATGATGGTGTAAGTTTTGCCTTCTTCAGCCTTACTTGCTCTTCATTTGATATGACAAATATGTGTTAACATGTTGTTTTCTGTTTAGGTGCACCTCAGGACTGATTTTGGTGGAGCGTCTGCATGCTGCATGCTCCATCAGCTCGCACCCCCTTCACCTAGGCCAGGGGTGTTGTGCCACAACCAATCATCGCCCAGGATGTCTCCCAGAGTGGTTGTGACAGGTTCTGTCCACATGCCAGTGTATGGACCTGCTCCTGAATGGACTTTTGTTGGACAGGAGGTTGAGGTAACCTGTTCATCCCTCTTTTTTTTTTTTTTTTTCCCCAATCGTGTATTTGTCAAACTGTGCAACTTTTTATTTTAAAAATGAACACTTATCCTAAGTTGACTCTGTTGACTTTATAGACAGTACCAACAGCTGTTGAGACTGCATTTCACACAGACATCCCGTCCAATCCCGTGTGGTTCAGTGAGGCTGTGCTGCTGGACCACATGGAGACCGTCGTGGAGTCATCTGGCAGGGTTTCCCCAGCTGCCACACAATTATTCATACACTTATCAACTAGGGGTGGGTGAAAAAAAAAAAATCAATATTGCAATATATTGTTGTCCTTTCTGTCGCAATAAATAATCGATACACTGACTGCAAATATCAATATTTTTTTTCAAACACCACCTGTCCACCTGTCCCGGGAAAGATAAAATCTCTCCCGGGACACAATTTGTCCCGTTTTTTAGGGAAAATGACAAAACCTCATTTAATTTCCGTCTGTGGTCTAGATAGGGTTGCCAACCCTCCCGTAAAATACGCGATTGTCCCATATTTGGCAACTAAAAAGCCTGTCCCGTAATGAACTGATGGGGGACGCACTTCACTTTGTCCCGTATATTTTGGGGACGCGGTTATTTATTTATTTATTTTGTCTGCATCATTTTTTATTGATTTTCAGAATCGGGGCAGTGAAAGGATTTTTTTCCCTCTTTCATCTTCCCGTCGGTTTGTATATCCCAAGTCCCCAAGTTGAGATAAAACAAGTTGCTACTGACTTTACATTACCAGAAAGCACTGTCCTTGTTTACATGAAAGTTATTAATGTTCATGCACTTTAATATGTTTGCTTGTGCAGTGCACGTTTGTTTGTACATTATACAAAGTTTTGGAATAAATGCAAGATCACAGGCATTTTCCTTTTTATGGGTATTTTTTTCTTTTTCAGTCACATATCGTCTGCAAAATTTCGAAGATATCGAAGATATCGTGTGTCGTGATGTTGTCATTATCTTGGGCCAAATATCGTCACAGTATCGAATCGTGGGTTAGCCGTATCGCCCCAGCCCTATTATCAACACAAGATCACATATGTACAGTACATGTACAGTTTAATTAGTGTGTTACTTTTGTAAGACAGTCAAATCCACATCCTGAAGTGTTTTCTCTAACAATGGAAGTTCTTCAAAGACGGGGGTTACAACTGTATCAATCTCACCTATTGTAATTAACTAACATGATTTACATGTCGCGGGAAAGGAACCACCGAGGGCCAAAAGGTATCTCCTTGTGTTTGTTGGATTTGCATTCAGGGACTGTCTCTGCCTTTTGTTTAGAACTTTCCTTTGAAATGTTGTGAGTGTCAGTGCGAGAGGTATGAAGGTCTTGGTGATCTATTGTTGCTGTGGAAAATTACCCCTGATGACCAAAAGGTTCCCGAGTAGGAAGAGTTGATCTGATTTGAATCTTTTAAATATGCATTTTAGCAGTGTCTCTGTTCTGGGAGGATATTTAAGGGAAGGAACAAGAATCTGAAGGTCTCTTCTTTTTTCTCTCTCCTTTTCTGGGACCCACTCTCTCTCTCTCTCTCTCTTTTTCCTCTTTTTCACTCTCTCTCTCTCTCTCTCTCTCTCTCTCTTTTTTCTTCTTCTTTTTCTTTGACTTCTTGATTTCTTTTACCATCATTTTTACACAACCAGTCTGTTACATTTTTGCTGCATTTTTACTCTGGACATCGCAATAAACTGGTATGTTATCCATTCCCCTTCAATATTAACTTGTTGAGACTTTTGTTTCTATGTGGAGAGCAATCTGACATCAGATATTGATTTAGTCTTCAGTTATATGGTAAATTCATTCGAGTAATGCTTGTACTCTTTACCTCTGAGTTGAATAGAAAAGATTGAGTGTCATGTTTTTCTAACTATTGAGTTGGAAGATATAAACCTCTGAACATCTCAACCTAGATGTCTGGGCTGTTCTTCTATGTTAAGAAGGTCACTGAATGCTTTGTCTATATCTGCCATCACTGAACTAAGATAGGGATTAATCAGAATCCCAAAGACCTTAGTTATATGGTAAGTTTCACTGGACATTATTCAAACCCTTAACCTCTGAGTTGGTCAGATAAGATTGGGTATCATGTTCAATAACCTCTGAATACTCCAACCCAGACATCAGGCTATTCTTCCATGTTTAATGAACAAACTGAATAGTTTTGTTAATTTATAGAAGCCATCCCTGAACTGAAGACTAATGTCAGATCACGAGAATTTTATTATTATTGAGTCTATATTCTTAATTATTAATCAAGTCTTTCTCTCAATGAATGTATAAAAGTAAAGTTATTATTATCAAATGGAGTCAGATTAAATTAATTATTATGTATTTTACTTTGAAATTCTCACCTTGACACCGGAACGACGGAATACGTATTGGGGAGATATTACTATTTGTGTCTAGATATTTCCTCCCCTACACTTTGTTTATGAATTAATTTCTTTATGTTCTTCCAGATGTCCAGCCTGAGACGTCGATCAGCACGCGTTGCCTCAAAAACCAAAACAAACAAGTGACATGTTGGTATTTGGGATATGTGTATTTCATTGTGTGCATCTTTGTGATTGGACAATAAATGCAGTTCTTTAAACGTTACTTTGTGTCCTTGTATTTGCAGGTGTGGGCAACACGTTCAACTGTCCACATGACTGAGTCTGCCTCCAGCAATGTCACAGCAGTGCAGCAGGTTTGTACTTATTCATTTCCACTTCATCACCTGTGTGTGTTTTCTAGGCTTTACACCGATCTTATCGGCTGTATCGGATCGGCCGATATTTGGCATTTTTTGAAACGTTCATGATCGGGCGTCATGTCATGAATCTCCGATCAATGACGTCATGGTCGTGTTGAAACTTTTTTAATCTGTCTCATTTCCTCCAAAGTAGTTTCACAGCATCGACATGTTTATTTGTTTGTATCCGAGAGCTAA
>NW_027466200.1:0-5000 GCF_046127955.1 Nelusetta ayraudi | reverse complement strand
GTTAGGGTTAGGGTTAGGGTTAGGGTTAGGGTTAGGGTTAGGGTTAGGGTTAGGGTTAGGGTTAGGGTTAGGGTTAGGGTTAGGGTTAGGGTTAGGGTTAGGGTTAGGGTTAGGGTTAGGGTTAGGGTTAGGGTTAGGGTTAGGGTTAGGGTTAGGGTTAGGGTTAGGGTTAGGGTTAGGGTTAGGGTTAGGGTTAGGGTTAGGGTTAGGGTTAGGGTTAGGGTTAGGGTTAGGGTTAGGGTTAGGGTTAGGGTTAGGGTTAGGGTTAGGGTTAGGGTTAGGGTTAGGGTTAGGGTTAGGGTTAGGGTTAGGGTTAGGGTTAGGGTTAGGGTTAGGGTTAGGGTTAGGGTTAGGGTTAGGGTTAGGGTTAGGGTTAGGGTTAGGGTTAGGGTTAGGGTTAGGGTTAGGGTTAGGGTTAGGGTTAGGGTTAGGGTTAGGGTTAGGGTTAGGGTTAGGGTTAGGGTTAGGGTTAGGGTTAGGGTTAGGGTTAGGGTTAGGGTTAGGGTTAGGGTTAGGGTTAGGGTTAGGGTTAGGGTTAGGGTTAGGGTTAGGGTTAGGGTTAGGGTTAGGGTTAGGGTTAGGGTTAGGGTTAGGGTTAGGGTTAGGGTTAGGGTTAGGGTTAGGGTTAGGGTTAGGGTTAGGGTTAGGGTTAGGGTTAGGGTTAGGGTTAGGGTTAGGGTTAGGGTTAGGGTTAGGGTTAGGGTTAGGGTTAGGGTTAGGGTTAGGGTTAGGGTTAGGGTTAGGGTTAGGGTTAGGGTTAGGGTTAGGGTTAGGGTTAGGGTTAGGGTTAGGGTTAGGGTTAGGGTTAGGGTTAGGGTTAGGGTTAGGGTTAGGGTTAGGGTTAGGGTTAGGGTTAGGGTTAGGGTTAGGGTTAGGGTTAGGGTTAGGGTTAGGGTTAGGGTTAGGGTTAGGGTTAGGGTTAGGGTTAGGGTTAGGGTTAGGGTTAGGGTTAGGGTTAGGGTTAGGGTTAGGGTTAGGGTTAGGGTTAGGGTTAGGGTTAGGGTTAGGGTTAGGGTTAGGGTTAGGGTTAGGGTTAGGGTTAGGGTTAGGGTTAGGGTTAGGGTTAGGGTTAGGGTTAGGGTTAGGGTTAGGGTTAGGGTTAGGGTTAGGGTTAGGGTTAGGGTTAGGGTTAGGGTTAGGGTTAGGGTTAGGGTTAGGGTTAGGGTTAGGGTTAGGGTTAGGGTTAGGGTTAGGGTTAGGGTTAGGGTTAGGGTTAGGGTTAGGGTTAGGGTTAGGGTTAGGGTTAGGGTTAGGGTTAGGGTTAGGGTTAGGGTTAGGGTTAGGGTTAGGGTTAGGGTTAGGGTTAGGGTTAGGGTTAGGGTTAGGGTTAGGGTTAGGGTTAGGGTTAGGGTTAGGGTTAGGGTTAGGGTTAGGGTTAGGGTTAGGGTTAGGGTTAGGGTTAGGGTTAGGGTTAGGGTTAGGGTTAGGGTTAGGGTTAGGGTTAGGGTTAGGGTTAGGGTTAGGGTTAGGGTTAGGGTTAGGGTTAGGGTTAGGGTTAGGGTTAGGGTTAGGGTTAGGGTTAGGGTTAGGGTTAGGGTTAGGGTTAGGGTTAGGGTTAGGGTTAGGGTTAGGGTTAGGGTTAGGGTTAGGGTTAGGGTTAGGGTTAGGGTTAGGGTTAGGGTTAGGGTTAGGGTTAGGGTTAGGGTTAGGGTTAGGGTTAGGGTTAGGGTTAGGGTTAGGGTTAGGGTTAGGGTTAGGGTTAGGGTTAGGGTTAGGGTTAGGGTTAGGGTTAGGGTTAGGGTTAGGGTTAGGGTTAGGGTTAGGGTTAGGGTTAGGGTTAGGGTTAGGGTTAGGGTTAGGGTTAGGGTTAGGGTTAGGGTTAGGGTTAGGGTTAGGGTTAGGGTTAGGGTTAGGGTTAGGGTTAGGGTTAGGGTTAGGGTTAGGGTTAGGGTTAGGGTTAGGGTTAGGGTTAGGGTTAGGGTTAGGGTTAGGGTTAGGGTTAGGGTTAGGGTTAGGGTTAGGGTTAGGGTTAGGGTTAGGGTTAGGGTTAGGGTTAGGGTTAGGGTTAGGGTTAGGGTTAGGGTTAGGGTTAGGGTTAGGGTTAGGGTTAGGGTTAGGGTTAGGGTTAGGGTTAGGGTTAGGGTTAGGGTTAGGGTTAGGGTTAGGGTTAGGGTTAGGGTTAGGGTTAGGGTTAGGGTTAGGGTTAGGGTTAGGGTTAGGGTTAGGGTTAGGGTTAGGGTTAGGGTTAGGGTTAGGGTTAGGGTTAGGGTTAGGGTTAGGGTTAGGGTTAGGGTTAGGGTTAGGGTTAGGGTTAGGGTTAGGGTTAGGGTTAGGGTTAGGGTTAGGGTTAGGGTTAGGGTTAGGGTTAGGGTTAGGGTTAGGGTTAGGGTTAGGGTTAGGGTTAGGGTTAGGGTTAGGGTTAGGGTTAGGGTTAGGGTTAGGGTTAGGGTTAGGGTTAGGGTTAGGGTTAGGGTTAGGGTTAGGGTTAGGGTTAGGGTTAGGGTTAGGGTTAGGGTTAGGGTTAGGGTTAGGGTTAGGGTTAGGGTTAGGGTTAGGGTTAGGGTTAGGGTTAGGGTTAGGGTTAGGGTTAGGGTTAGGGTTAGGGTTAGGGTTAGGTTAGGGTTAGGGTTAGGGTTAGGGTTAGGGTTAGGGTTAGGGTTAGGGTTAGGGTTAGGGTTAGGGTTAGGGTTAGGGTTAGGGTTAGGGTTAGGGTTAGGGTTAGGGTTAGGGTTAGGGTTAGGGTTAGGGTTAGGGTTAGGGTTAGGGTTAGGGTTAGGGTTAGGGTTAGGGTTAGGGTTAGGGTTAGGGTTAGGGTTAGGGTTAGGGTTAGGGTTAGGGTTAGGGTTAGGGTTAGGGTTAGGGTTAGGGTTAGGGTTAGGGTTAGGGTTAGGGTTAGGGTTAGGGTTAGGGTTAGGGTTAGGGTTAGGGTTAGGGTTAGGGTTAGGGTTAGGGTTTTAGGGTTAGGGTTAGGGTTAGGGTTAGGGTTAGGGTTAGGGTTAGGGTTAGGGTTAGGGTTAGGGTTAGGGTTAGGGTTAGGGTTAGGGTTAGGGTTAGGGTTAGGGTTAGGGTTAGGGTTAGGGTTAGGGTTAGGGTTAGGGTTAGGGTTAGGGTTAGGGTTAGGGTTAGGGTTAGGGTTAGGGTTAGGGTTAGGGTTAGGGTTAGGGTTAGGGTTAGGGTTAGGGTTAGGGTTAGGGTTAGGGTTAGGGTTAGGGTTAGGGTTAGGGTTAGGGTTAGGGTTAGGGTTAGGGTTAGGGTTAGGGTTAGGGTTAGGGTTAGGGTTAGGGTTAGGGTTAGGGTTAGGGTTAGGGTTAGGGTTAGGGTTAGGGTTAGGGTTAGGGTTAGGGTTAGGGTTAGGGTTAGGGTTAGGGTTAGGGTTAGGGTTAGGGTTAGGGTTAGGGTTAGGGTTAGGGTTAGGGTTAGGGTTAGGGTTAGGGTTAGGGTTAGGGTTAGGGTTAGGGTTAGGGTTAGGGTTAGGGTTAGGGTTAGGGTTAGGGTTAGGGTTAGGGTTAGGGTTAGGGTTAGGGTTAGGGTTAGGGTTAGGGTTAGGGTTAGGGTTAGGGTTAGGGTTAGGGTTAGGGTTAGGGTTAGGGTTAGGGTTAGGGTTAGGGTTAGGGTTAGGGTTAGGGTTAGGGTTAGGGTTAGGGTTAGGGTTAGGGTTAGGGGTTAGGGTTAGGGTTAGGGTTAGGGTTAGGGTTAGGGTTAGGGTTAGGGTTAGGGTTAGGGTTAGGGTTAGGGTTAGGGTTAGGGTTAGGGTTAGGGTTAGGGTTAGGGTTAGGGTTAGGGTTAGGGTTAGGGTTAGGGTTAGGGTTAGGGTTAGGGTTAGGGTTAGGGTTAGGGTTAGGGTTAGGGTTAGGGTTAGGGTTAGGGTTAGGGTTAGGGTTAGGGTTAGGGTTAGGGTTAGGGTTAGGGTTAGGGTTAGGGTTAGGGTTAGGGTTAGGGTTAGGGTTAGGGTTAGGGTTAGGGTTAGGGTTAGGGTTAGGGTTAGGGTTAGGGTTAGGGTTAGGGTTAGGGTTAGGGTAGGGTTAGGGTTAGGGTTAGGGTTAGGGTTAGGGTTAGGGTTAGGGTTAGGGTTAGGGTTAGGGTTAGGGTTAGGGTTAGGGTTAGGGTTAGGGTTAGGGTTAGGGTTAGGGTTAGGGTTAGGGTTAGGGTTAGGGTTAGGGTTAGGGTTAGGGTTAGGGTTAGGGTTAGGGTTAGGGTTAGGGTTAGGGTAGGGTTAGGGTTAGGGTTAGGGTTAGGGTTAGGGTTAGGGTTAGGGTTAGGGTTAGGGTTAGGGTTAGGGTTAGGGTTAGGGTTAGGGTTAGGGTTAGGGTTAGGGTTAGGGTTAGGGTTAGGGTTAGGGTTAGGGTTAGGGTTAGGGTTAGGGTTAGGGTTAGGGTAAGGGTTAGGGTTAGGGTTAGGGTTAGGGTTAGGGTTAGGGTTAGGGTTAGGGTTAGGGTTAGGGTTAGGGTTAGGGTTAGGGTTAGGGTTAGGGTTAGGGTTAGGGTTAGGGTTAGGGTTAGGGTTAGGGTTAGGGTTAGGGTTAGGGTTAGGGTTAGGGTTAGGGTTAGGGGTTAGGGTTAGGGTTAGGGTTAGGGTTAGGGTTAGGGTTAGGGTTAGGGTTAGGGTTAGGGTTAGGGTTAGGGTTAGGGTTAGGGTTAGGGTTAGGGTTAGGGTTAGGGTTAGGGTTAGGGTTAGGGTTAGGGTTAGGGTTAGGGTTAGGGTTAGGGTTAGGGTTAGGGTTAGGGTTAGGGTTAGGGTTAGGGTTCCTCAAGTACTAGAAGCCCCAAATTTGCTGTGGGCGCTTCTTGGGGGCTCCTGATGAAAGAGCAAGTGGCCCCATGTCTCTAGGACAAAGTTGAAATTTCACCCCATAGACTTGCATTGAAATAAGGCTGAAGCTAGGGTTAGGGTTAGGGTTAGGGTTAAGGTTAGGGTTAGGGTTCCTCAAGTACTAGAAGCCCCAAATTTGCTGTGGGCGCTTCTTGGGGGCTCCTGATGAAAGAGCAAGTGGCCCCATGTCTCTAGGACAAAGTTGAAATTTCACCCCATAGACTTGCATTGAAATAAGGCTGAAGCTAGGG
>NW_027466199.1:210000-253631 GCF_046127955.1 Nelusetta ayraudi | reverse complement strand
AACTAATTTATGTTTCGGGGCGTTGAGACGATGGAGAAAAAAAAAAAAAAAAGCTCACTTTTTACCTCGCGGCCTTGCTGTATTTATTTGAAGCTATATCAAAATCTGAAGGTATCGCTCCGACGCTGTGACATTTAAACTCTGAGTTCTTTATTGAGCGCGTAATGAAAGTGGGATGGTTGGGGGGGGGGGGGGGGGGGTGCATTTTCTGTTTTGAAAATTCACTTTGCAGAATTATAGAAAATAAACCCACAATAACAAAGAAAAATGCGAAAAGCATAATGTGAATTCATTAAAAAACGAAAACAACAACAAAGAGCCCCCTAGTGGTTCCACTTTGAGTTCCAGTAGTTTGATCTAAACTCTGGACACCTACCTGTACCTCCCCTTTCGATGGGGGCGAGGGACACGGGTGGAGGAGGCGGGGGGGTGGGGGGGTGGGGTGCAGAGGCACCTATGAACTTAATTACCCAATGAATAATTAATGTTTGATTGCGGCGCTTCCCCCAGGCTGTCAACAGCAGATAATTCATCATAAGATTATAATTTATCGCTAATTGCTTTGGCAAGAGGTTTATGATTAGAATAATTTGCCCGTTTAATGCGCAAAATTTTATTAGGCGGCAAACTTTTTTTTTTGTGTGTGTTGAGTGCGGCGCTTAGCGAGCGAGCGACGCCCACGCCGAGCTGCGTCTAATCGAGTTACACACGGCGAGGGGATTAAAAATAGTTGTTTGCTCAGTCATAATGCAGCACAGCCTGTTTTCCATAATTTAGTTCAACAAAACAGGTGATTATTCTAATGCAGCGACCCCGGCGAGCCGCCTGGATCTCCCCGAGACCGGAGCTCCTCCCACCCTGTTTGCCCCTCGGAGCCGAAGCCGAGCTTTTGTTTGTCTGCGGCATAATGAATGTTTGTTTGTTGTGAGTCGCTGCCGCAGAGGCTCTGCCGCCGCCGCCACCATGGGCGTCTGTTCGCTCTGCTGCCACTTCCTCCAGGTCGTCAGCCGCCGCCGCTGCCGCCGCCGCCGCCGCCGCCGCTGCCGCCTCCTGAGCCTCTCAGCTGCTTCAGTCTCTTCTCTCAGCCGTGATTATGATCCCGGTTGGTTTACTGTTCGTTTTATTTTCATTTATTACAATTTGTTGCAGCAACATTTTTCCGAGCAAATTCACTCAGATTTTCCTTAGTTTGCTTTGTGTCCTCCTCCGTCCAAACAAGTCGATCTCGTGTGTGTGTGTGTGTGTGTGTGTGTGTGTGTGTGTGTGTGTGTGATACCACAGGTGTTATTGTTGCTGTCTGGTTTGGGCGGAGAAACAGGAAGTGGTGTGTGGCGGTCAGGCTGTCCGTCATTGGTGTCGACCAAGTGCGGAAAGAGAAAGATGAGACTCGGCTCCGCTGTGAGCTCGCAAAGAGACGGACGCAGCCGAGCTTCTGAGGCATTGTGGGTAACTGATAGTGACACACACACACACACACACGGCCTTTTGGCATTTTAGAGGGATCGCGGGGAGTGTAGCGGCCCGCTGGAACGTGTGTGTGTGTGTGTGTGTGTGTGTGTGTGTGTGTGTGTGTGTGTGTGTGTGTGTGTGTGTGTGTGTGTGTGTGTGTGTGTGTGTGTGTGTGTGTGTGTGTGTGTGTGTGTGTGTGTGTCGCGCGGCTGTCCAATCAATGTGAGAGGACGGGGAAAAGGAAGGGCTGAGGGCCAGAGCAACACTCTCACCTCACAGCGTGCACATGTCACTAAACCTTACTCTCAAGACACACACACACCATCCGGGATGCTTGTGTGTGTGTGTGTGTGTGTAAGAGATTGTCGGTGCAGCTGTGAGTTTGTTTCTTATCAGCCTGCCGAGGAAGTTGGACAGGAATCAGTTCTGGTGGCGGAGACGCAGGCGACACATGGCACAGATAGGACTCATTTTGTCTCACACAGCACACACAACAACACACACGAACGCGCGGCAGGAGACACCCCGTATTAGAGGGTTTGGCAGCCGTGTTGAAAGCGTCAGACAGCCAATCAGGGGATCGATGGCAGCCGTGACTCGCCCACTGACCCTCGCTGTTATCTCCGCTGGCCATCCTCCCATCTGGCCCCTCCCCCCTCGCTCCCCCCTCTGCCTCCCTCACTTCTCTGCTCCATCAATAAAAAACTTCTTCCAGTCCAACCCCCCCACCCTCCTCCCCCCTCCCTCACTCCCTCCCCCCGGTGCTGTTGGCCGCCTGGTATTTCTGCTCTAATGAACCTGGGGGGTCTCAGTGCGGCCGCCGCTGGCTTGATTAGGATCCTCATTAGAGAGAGAGAGAGAGAGAGAGGGAGAGAGAGAGCAGACCACACCCCCTTCACCCCCCCCCCCCCCCACACACACACACACACACACCTTCACCGTCCATCACTCCCCCTCAGCTGCCTCCCTGCCCCGTCGCCCAGAGTGGCGTTTTTAATTATCGCCGCTCGTCAAAAGACACGGAAGCTCCACTATCAGCGTTTCCGTCCGTCCTCTTTATTTCTCCGCTGATGCTTCGTAATGAACCCGGCGAGCGGCGTTTAAAAAAGAGAAAAGGAAAACGGGCTGTCAAGCAGACGGAGCTGCACAACTTAACAAAGTCTTTATTATAATGAAGAAGAGGAGAAAGAAGGAGGCAGAAGCGGGCAGGCTCGTCCAGGTTTCAGCCTCTTTAGGGAGACGAGGACAAGGTCAAAGGTCACTTCTGTCGCGGTGTTTGTGCGTGCCGCTGCAGCCACCTCGTAACGAACACATTTTCCTGTCTGATTTTTTTTTGCTTTGTCGCCTCCCGTTGGTCTCTCTGGGCCAATGAGATCGCAGGACCTTTTACTGATAAGTCAACATGTTAAACCAACAGTTGTAGAATAATATCTGCACATTTAAAGTCTTTGTTCTTTTCGGTCAGTGACGCCCGTCCAATCAGGTGCCTCGTAGCTGCTCAGAGCACCGTGATTTCCCCACACGCGCCCCCTGTTGGCCGCCTCTAATTAGATCCCTTTAGAGGCGACGTCCATAACTCGGGAGCGTTTTTTTTATTTTATTTTTTATTTTCCCCTTCCCCTTACTCTCCAGTCGACCAGGGCAGGGCGCTCGCTGCCTGTGGAAAATATACCCGGCCAATTAAACGGCGGCTCCGAGGCGCCACCGGGACCGCCCACCCGGAAAGACGAGACTTTGGCGTTGCGCCTCTTTGACCGCCGCCGCCGCCGCCAAGAGAAAAAAAAAAAAAGAAGAAGAAGAAGAAGAACGGAAGGAAGTCATAGAAGTTTCCCTCCTGTCTGTAATGGTCTGGCAACTTCAGGAAATTGAGGGTAGAGATAGAAATCGTCCCTGGTGGGGGGCGGAGGGGATGGTGGGCTGGGGGGGGGGGGGGGGGGGGGGGGGGGGGGCGCTTATCGATACGTGTCGTGCAGCGCTGAGGGATTTAAAGTGTTGGAGTCGCACTGAAGTCCCCAGGTGGCTGGATATCACCACCTGTGGCGCCACCTGGCTGCCTCCTTATCAACGGACGGCGGGTGGGGGCGGGAGCGGGGAGGGGGCACCGACACCCGCTATTAGCTTAGCCTGCTAACTCGCGATAAAAAGCTCTCAACCCCGCTGTCCCCCTCCACCCCCAATTGAAGAAGTGGGAGGAGCTCCCTGCGATGGCATTTTTCCATCTCCGGGCAAAACAGCATCTGAGCTAACGGGCGGAAATGTCAGCCGCTGCATTAGCATTTAGCCGCTGTCAGTTTGGTTTTATCTTTGACTCACCCCCCCCCCCCTCCCCCCGCCATCACCTTGGCTGCCCCGCCTCCCCGTTAGTCATTGTACCAATGAGGCGAGGGGACAGTCGGATCTATCAGGGCCAGACACTCCCGCCCCGCCGCCCATTAGTCATCCCGCCGCGCGTCAACGGGCGGCTAATTGCTTTCTTTAACGTTGGCACGGCTGACATTTAGCGAGGGCTCGTCTTCCTCCTGCTCCTCCTCACCTTCACCTTGAGCGCCGCGCAGGTTCGAGGCCGCCAGCTCCGGAATTTAGCGATAGCCAATCAGAGAGTGAGGAGGAAGGCCGGCCGTGGTTCAGGACACACCGGACGCTGCAGGAGAAATTATTTGTTCTGTCTATTTGTGTTCTGATGGTGTTGATTTGACTGGGATTGTTTTCACAGTGCCGGTCTCTGCCACATATTTATTGAATTTGTATTTGTTTTTTTTTGCTTTTTATTAATACTTGAGATTGCTGATACTGATATGATAATTTGTAAATGGGTATTATATGGATGTATGGATATTCATATCAAACTGTAATTGCAATTGTTTATTAGGGTTGGTAAGGAATAGAGATTGGGGCTCAGAGTGTAGAAGTTTTTACTTCTTCCCACTTCTTTTCCAGCATATTTAATTTTATTATTTTGATTTTATTTTTTACTTTTGTTTACTTATCAACCTTTTATTTATCATTATTGATATTTTACATAAATTATATAAATAAGATTCTAATAATTATTAAATAAAGATTTCAAAGAACTGGCAAATCAACAATCAAAGCGTCCAAAGGAAGAGTCGGAACTGACAATACGTAAAACACAAAGATGCTGGGAGGTTGACATGCTTCCTCAACATACACAGAAAGTAGAATACAACAGAACAGTATTTTTTTCTGCAGCAAATCGGTCAACATTTCCAGGCTTCAGTGAATCTTTGTAGCTTCGTCAAAATGTTGCTCTGTGGTGACGTTTGAGGTGGTTGTATACACTTGTAGTGTGTCCTTGTGACGCTTGCGATTTCTAAAACCGGAAAAAACTTCCAGACCACGGAATGTGATCTCTTTTCCGCTAGGAGGACGGTGGTGTTCGTTTTTGTTCCCGCCACAAATTGACACATTTTCTTCCAAGTTCATTCTGTTGCCTGTACAAGTTTTCCTTTCTCTGCATTTCACGCCTTCAAGTTGTCAGTGAGACAAGAGCTGCCTCCGGATTGGCTGCCCTGCACCACGTGGTACGTCGTTGTGTTGCCATTTGCTAGGTGAGAAATTAGGAGCGCTTGTTTTCGTGCAGTTGATGTCCTGAATGAAAATATTGCAGGAGAAATTAGGGGCGCTTGTTTTCTTGCAGCAGACGTCCCGAATGAAAAATCATCGCCATTTAGAAATGAGACGGCTGCAAGTATGAATCGAGATCTCTATTTTTTTTTTTTTTTTTCTTTCAAATCAATCATGCAGCCCTAACACGCACACACACACACACCCACACACTTCCTGTCTGTCAGTCAGGTGGTGAGGCTGGTGGGGAAACTCAGAGGTCCAGGGAGGTGGAGCAGGTAGCGGCGTCGACCTCCTCGGGGATTTTCGCTCCGCTCCGCCCCGGTCGAAACCCAGCCACTGAGCAACCCCCCCCCCCCCCCTTTTGTTTTTTTGTTTTATATCATTATTTTATTTTTTTTGCTGAAAGGCGGCAGGCGGTGGGGGGATTATTCATCAAAGCGGCAGCGGACACCTCCCAATATCTAACAAAGCTCTTTGTTTTGTTGTGGCGGCGGCGGCGGCGAGATTAATGAACGGCGTGGACTGACATTTTGCAGCAGGAAGGACATTGATCTGGTCGGCTTGTGGAGATCCTCCTCGTCCTGTTTACTCTCAAAACAATAGATGGCAGTCCACACACACACACACACACACACACATATGCTTGTTAATCCAAAGGGGGCTCTTTAAATTTCCTGCAGAAGTTGGGAACCGGCCCCATTGACTTTTGCAGTTGAAAAGTCGACGGGGCCCTAAACTGTTTGCTGTTTATATATTTGAGGAAATATTTCCGAGCCATCGGAGAGTCTGCGAGCTGCGGGTCGAACCGCAGGCGGCTGCCAGTCTCGGAGGGCCTCGACGGCGCTGATGTTCCTCGGCTCTCTGAACGGACGCCTCGGATTATTATTATTATAACGGTGGCTTCATTGTTTACCCTAGCGTGAGGTTCCGGGCTTTGCGGGAGCTGCCGTCTTTACATAACGGATTTGGTTGAAATCCTCAGCGGTGAGAGACTCGGAGCTTGTGGAAAGAGTGCGTGCAACAAAATAACATATGCTGCAGAAGGTTGTTTTTTTTTTTTTTCAAATTTCTTTATTCCTAGAGCATGTCGCAGCTGAAGCTGCTCCGTGTGTGTCTGACGTGATGGAGGCTCTGAGTAAAGTCTTCCTCATGTAAAACATGGGAGTGGGTGTGGCGGGGGGGGGGGGGTAGAAAGTGGGGGGGGCCGCAAGGCATGTCTATCCTCCCCCTAGAGGAAGCTGACATCCAATCAGCGGGGTGTGTGACTCACAGATCCACAGCCCCTCCCTCCCATCCTCCCTCTGCTGCAAACCGTGGCCCACACACACACACACACACACACACACACACACTCTTTCGAACGACGGCGGTTTGATTCCTGTGCGGTGCGAATTCATAAACACTGTGTGATGATATGCATCCCTGCACCGGCAGCCAATAGTGTGTGTATGTGTATGTGTGTGTGTGTTTGGCCAGCTCTCCAGTTATTGCTTTTGAAGTTGTTAATTAAACCCTCAACCATCTGGTCGCTCAATGAAATTACACCGAGCCTCCTCAGCCATGGAGGCGAAAAAAAACTTCTAAACACACACACACACACACACTCGCACGACCGGCCGACAAATTAAATGAAAAAATAAATAACATTAATAATTTAATGAGCACTTCAAATGTCTCCAGTCTGTGTAAAGGGGCAAACAAGAGGCTCTTTTTGTTTCGGCTGTGGACGGGAGCGCCGCCCTGCAGGTGAACCGGAGGAAGTCGCCGCTGCTGTATTTCCACTGTACTCGGCGCATCACGCCGCCGCTGCGTGCTAATAAAATCCCGTCTAATCTACTTCCCCCACATGTACCACATGGTTGTTTTGTGTTGTTTCTTTTTCAACCCACCTAACGTCGCCGTGATGACATTTCCCATCCGGCTACGAGCGAAAATAATTGCATTTCTGCTAATATCGGTGATGGATCGTCCCCGTCCCCTCTCCCCCCCTCCTCCCCTCCTCCTTCTGTGCATCGTAAAGTGTGGAGCGGCGTTAAACGGGCGTCTCCCGAGGCCCGCCTCCTCCCAGCGCGAGTGCCTTCACCTGATGTCGGCTCATTAAACGGGGGGGAACCCGGGCCCGCCTGGATTATCGCAAAGTGCTCGCCGTAATTGAATTAGCGCATCTGCTGCGGAGAGAGGCGGCGCTCGGGAGTTGGGAGTCGGTAGTTGGCGAGCTGGGCGGGCGGGCGAGCGAGCGGCAGCTGGCCGCGTGACCCGGGCCCAGTGGGAGGGGCCAGCGGAGTTGTAGTTTTATCTCATCATCATCATTGTCATAATTAGTTTATATAGTCCTTAAACAAATGTGTGTTTATTTTTATGAACTCGCTTGAGTATTTATGATGCTACCTTGAAGTGGAAACCATGACACTTTTTGAAATAGGAATTTGCAACTCCCAAAAAAATCAGCCAAGAACATAAAAAAATACAGATTTGTGCCGCATCACAGACGTAGTTGATCTTTCAAGTAAAGGTGATTTAATTAAAAAAAAAAAATCTTCCTTTTTGAGCGTGGCCCTGAAATTTCCTGAGACACAGTTCATCCGCTACAAGATCAGAGACACATCTTATTTATTCATGTCGTCCCACAATGTCATCTGCTTGTGTTTGGTCTTTTTCTCCTCGTTATTCGCCTTTAATCTTTCGCTCTGCGCAAAGGGCCAAACAAAACGGTAAACACCAAAGTCTTGGCGCAGCTTTGACCTCCGTCGCGGCGTCTCTTCTCGGCAGAACCCCGCCGTTATAATGGAGCCGCGTGTGAATAACATTCAAAGGCTTTTTCTCCCCTCCTTCCCCTTCATTGTGAATGTAATCTTTCCCCGCCGTCGCTCGCAGGCTGCGGAGAGGAACAAAGCTCGGCTGTGGATTCTGTTTGGGCGTCTTTGTGCCGATGCCACTGGCTCCGCCCCCTTTGCGTGATTGATGATCTCGCCGGAACAAAAGGCGTTTTTGTCCCGACTGAGACGTCGACGAGCCGCAGTCGGTTATGAGCAACCTCCGTCTCTTCCGACACCTCTCCAGACTCGACGCTGTTCTCTAACTTCCTGCGCGCCGATGATGCAGCAGTCAGTTGACGCGGCTTATTAAGACGGGTCAGCAGGAAGTCGGGCCGCCTGCTCTGCCCAGGGGAGAGCAGGCTGGCATTTCGCTGCGACAGCTGACATCACCTCCGCCGCCGCGCTAGCTCGTCTTTTTCAAGGCAAAAAAAAGAAGGAGAGAGAGAGAGACGAGTGGGAGGCTTTTTACCTGAGTGAGTGAGCGAGCGAGCGGGAGGAGGCGAGACGGGAAGAAGAGTGCTGGGGGCGGTCAAGAGTGAGAGAGACGTCTGAGGCGGGAGAGGACTTGAAAGAGGGAAATGCAGAAGGAAGTAAAAACATTCAGGCCGCCGGAGTCAAAGAATCAGAAAAATGAGGTTAAAGAAAGTTGTCTTAATGCCTGAGGAGACGATTTAATCCAACTCATCAGCTGCAGGGCGGAAGCGTTGGATGTAAAAGTGGGCGGAGTCACGATGACATCATACCAGTTCTCATTGGTTTCGGTTCCCTGGAGCTTCACGGTCCCGTCATGCAACTGGAAGTTTACATATTTGGACGTGTGGTGGTGGTTGGGGTGGGCGGGGGTGGGGTGGGGGGGGTGGGGGTTATGGAGGTGAACAGTGTCGGTAAGCTGACCGACAGACAAGTCTATGGCCTTTTTTTTCTTCTCAAAATCAGATCAAATGGACATGAGAGCTGATTGGAAGATATTTTTTTAAATTCATTATAATTAATTAAAAAAAAAAAAATAATAATAATAATTAATTAATTATTGTTCTTTTTTTTTTTTTTTTACTGACTATTCAATTTAGACCAGGCTTGGGCAAACTATGGCCCGTTAAGCTTTTTAATCTGGCCCGCTGAACTATTTTTTACTAAGAAATAAGAGAATTTAAAAGACACTGATTTTGTTGTAACTCTTCAATTGACATTAAAACACTTTTTCTCCACATCCCATGATATGTTTTCTCCTCTTATGAGGTGACTCGCCAAAACGCTCAATCCATCTGCTGCTGCTCCGGCCCCTCTGTCACATTTTAGAACCCACTGTGGCCCCACCAGTCAAAAGGGTTGCCCACCCCAGCTTACACCAACAGAAACACTGCAACCTCGCTGGCTCCTCCCCTTTATCAACAGCCTGTCATTTTCAGTCTCTTTGCAACCGACTCTGGCGGTCCCCGCAGGCCAAATGATAGAATGCAGTTTTTGTTTTTTGTCATTTCATTTATTTTTGGTACTTCCGTGTTTTGCCTCCCTTCTTCTGAAACCGTCAGCTCCGTCGACCTGGTTTCGTACAGTCAGTGGATGGAAGCCGAGCCAGCAGAGGGGAACGTTGATGCAGTTTGGGGGCGTAAACAATGAATAAAAGTAACAACAACAACAACAAAAAACGACTGTGAATAGGCAGCAGAAGCAGAGGGGGCAGAACCTTGGAATGCACAGATACAGTACACACACAGAGACACACACACACACGCACCCACCCACCTACTGGCGAATGTGTGCAGCAGGCGTTTCATCCAGAGTATCATTCAAAAGGATAATTGCATTTGCAGGATTGAAAGCTGCGGCGGCGGCGGCAGAGACATTAGTCGCCGCGGCCTCTCCGTCCCTTTTTCCCTCTCTCTGTTGTTCTGTGATGAGATTCCATTAGACGCCATTAAATGTGCGGTAGAGGGCCCTCCAAAGCTGCACAATTACAGAAACACACGCACACACACACACACACACACGAAAGAAAAGAGACACAATCCTCGTCGAGCAGCCGCTCGGCAATGTGGGACGGACGGACGGACGGAGTGACTGCTTGGCGTGGAGTGCAGTGGAAGTGGCGTGGGAGGAGCTGCTGCTCAGCGCTTCCACCGACTGCAGTCAGGTGGTGGTGGTGGTGGTGGGCGGGGGGGTTGGGGTGAGGGGGCGGGGCTAAGAGCCTGAGCGCCGAGCCCTTGTGTGGACGCCATAATGGAGCGGCGGGCTCTTGTGCCGCCGCCGTAATGGAGGCTCTTGTGTGGCGGCGGAGGTGTACGGGCTCGACCGACTCTCCGCCCCCGCCCTCCCAACGCCCCCCCACCCCTCCGCCGCCGTATCCCTGCCTCCCCCTCACCCACACGACCCTGGCAGGAGAGATGACCCCTCCCCCCGGGCCGAGTGGCCAACGCAGCGTTTTTTCCGATGGAGTGTCGGGTCAAGCAGAGCGGCCGCGAATCAGGAGGGCCGTTCTCTCTCCCCCCCCACCCACCGCCCCATTGGTCACCTGATGGTGGAGTCCTCACCTGTATTGTGTGTTTTCCATCATGGTTAGTTTTAATTAAAGAGATAATCGTAAAGTCGAGAGTCAAAAAGCTAATTCAATTAACATTTGATCGTTTAAAGGTCCTCTAATTCCATCCATCATCTAATTCCATCGCCTGCTTCCAAAGACCAGGGAGGCTCCGGAGGCTGCAACCACCGGGCTAAGCAAGCCGGCCACGTGTGAACAGGCTGGTTCTGAAGCGACACGAGCTGCGCTTCCATGACAGTTTTTCGCTAAATAAAGCAACATTTCTAAAATGGGAATTACAATGACCAGTACAAAAGCACAGTTGCGATTAGCAGGTCTTTGCGTAATGGTTAATTATTTTTCTCTTTGATTACTTGTAAAAAAAAAAAAAATCAGTTTCCTCCTCCGTCCAAACATAACGCGGCAGTGAACTGGTGACATGACCCAGTACGTCGCATCCGTTGACGTGTAAATGCGAAAAAAAAAAAAAAAAAAAGTATTTCCATGACACTTTTGCAATGTACCTCCGTATGGACACGTCTGAAAAGCTCATGAGGGCGACAAAACCTTTCAGCCATATTTGAGAGGTTTTTCCAAGTTTAGTTGTTTCCATGACCAGGGTTTTTTTTAAATGGCCATATTTAGGTTTTGCGCAGTTCTCTGGGTCATGGACACGCAGCTACTGTAGATGTTGGAGAAGTGGCGACCTCTCTCATCACAACTGTTATATATAAAAGTCGATGTCTCAAGTTACTCAAGTTTTGAGTTTTGTTTGTTTTGAAATGTCTCGTCAGGAGTTTGGATTGATTACGGTGAGCTCCGGGGTCGCGCACAAGTCTGACTCTTTTTCTGTGTTTGTGTGAGTTTTCTGCAGTTTCCGCTTTTGCCTGTTTTTTTTTTTTTTTTTTTTTTTAATCTCTGACATTTGGCTAATTCCATCCGAGATAAACACGATTTCCGAACTTCTTCCAAAGTTTGCAAGTTGTGATGAAAGTGCAGCTGCGTGAGTCTCCTGTTTGCTGTCGCCGTTTAATTCAGTCAGGTATTAGCGCCGATGTCTCTCCTTTCTTTCCCCCCCGCCCCCCTTTCCTCCTCCTCCTAAATACAGCCCTCGGCGGCGGTGGCGGCGACGGCGGCGGCGACGACGCTGAGGTTGACGGCGTGCTCGCAGCCTCTCTAATACCTCCCCTGTTAAATATCAGCCTCCCGCCGACGCTTCATATGCAAACCCTGTTTTTAGCAGGGTGACATTTAAAAGAAACACAAGACCTTTTGCAACAGCGGCGGGCTCGGAATGAAAAAAAATCAGAAAATGAAACTCTTGAAAATACGTCGGCGTGAAAAAAAGAAAAGCCGCCGCCGCCGCTTTAATTAGAGGAGAGTGGAAGTTTAAACTGGTGTTCATGTCGGAGGAGGAGGAGGAGATTAATCTGTGTTGTTGGCTAAAAATTGTGTGTGTGTGTGTGTGTGTGTGTGTGTGTGTGTGTGTGTGTGTGTGTGTGTGTGTGTGTGTGTGTGTGTGTGTGTGTGTGTGTGTGTGTGTGAGAGAGAGAGAGAGTGTGAGTGAGAGAGTGTCGCTCACTCTCGCTGCTTCCTGTAATATTGACGGGATTGTTGGCACTCGTAAATGCCAGGTCATCTCTCTTCCTACTGCTGTGTGTGTGTGTGTGTGTGTGTGTTTCCGTCTGCATCTCAGTGTGTGGGCACATGAGCTGCGGAGCTGCTGCATGGCCTCATCGATTTCATGCCCTCTCCTCACATCTATTCACATCTCCTCCTCCACTTCCTGCGCCTCCTCCTCTTGCTCCTCCTCCCCTTGCTCCTCCTCCCTCTCTCCTTCCTCTTCTACTCCCTTTCCTCCTCTTTCTCTTCCTCTTCTTCCCCCTCCTTTCCCCCTCCCCCCTCATCCCCCCTCTCTCTGAACCTCCCTTTTCTCTCTCCTCCTCTCCCTCCTCTCCCTCCTCCTCCTCCTCTTCCTCTTCCTCCCTCCTTCTCTCCACCCTCCTCTTCCTCGCGCTCCGCTTGGCCCTCCGCCAGTGGCCACGACTCACCTTGGTAACCGGCAGCGGGCCTGAACAGGAAGCGGGAGGCGGCCTCTCATGTGGGGGGGCATTACAGGGGGGTGGGGAGGGGCTGGGGGGGTTCGATTTGTGCTGGCGGCGGCGGCCGAGGTCAGCGGGTCGGCTGCGAAGGGGGCTTGTTCACCGCCGCCGGCTCTTTAAAACAAAACAAAACACAGAAAAGCGTGGGGAGGGAGAGTGTTGTTGAACATGACCTGGATCGATGGGCACTCCGCTCGCTCTCTCTCTCTCCCTCCCTCCCTCCCTCCCTCCCTGTCTGTCTCTTTCCCTCTCTCTCTCTCTTTCCCTCTCTCTCTCTCTCTTCTCTCTCTCTCTCTCTCTCTCTCTGTCTCTCTCTCTGTCTCTCTCTCTCCCTCCCTCTCTTTCTCTCTCTCTCTCTCTCCCTCCCTCCCTCTGTCTCTCCGAGCACGCCCGGAGGGGGAGAGAAAGAGAGAGTTGGCGGACAGGAAGTGGAGCAAGAGAGTAAAGGTTCCTGCAGGAAGTGGGCCAGAGCCTGCAGGTGGTTGTGTTGCTGCGTTGTTGTTGTGTTTCCTTGTTGGAGACACACACACACACACGCGCACACACTCAGACTATTTCCACCAGATTGACGAGTGTCGATTCAATCGAACGGCTCGCGTGTTCTTTTCACTCAGAAAGTCGTCGTCCAGGCAACAAAAACTCTGCAAAGTTGTTGCTTCGTGTGGCTGATGTGTGACGCACGACACCAAAAGAAACTGAGAGAAAGAAAAGAAAATGTTTTCCTCTCATCGGCCCTGATGAGTCGTAGCAGGATTGAAAGTGCAACTAAACCAACAAATCGTATTCGTTGTTGATTTTTTTTTTCGTCTGCAGGAGGCGGAGCTTCTCACCCGCCGCTGCTCCTCTCGTCCTCCTTGCGTGCGTCGTTTGCGTTGTGTGTTGATGCTGCGCTGGCAGGCTGTGTGTTGGCGGCGGCGGCTGCTGCTGCTCCAGCTCCCTGGCCGCCTCTCTGAAGCCTCCCTGAGCTCTGCAGCAATTTACTGGCACCGGATTGGCCACAGCAGTGTGTGTGTGTGTGTGTGTGTGTGTGTGTGTGTGTGTGTGTGTGTGTGTGTGTGTGTGTGTGTGTGTGTGTGTGTGTGTGCTCTCATCCCTCTCTACCTCCCTCTGCTTTCCGTGGCCTTTACCTGGTGATTTTTTTATTTATTTGTTGGGCTGAGTCCGAGCTGCCCTGCGTGTGTCTGGCTGGCTGCTTCTCTCTCTCTCTCTCTCTGTCGCCCGCCCGCTCTCTCTCTCCTTTCATGCCAGGCCAAGCTGTGACAGCGACGCGGAAAAAACAAAGCTGGAAACATCCGGATTTCTCCACTTTCTTCCAGGATGTTTTTGCCGTCTCTGTGCTGGTGGTTTTCCCGGGATTTGCGGCGCTTGGCCGCAGCTCGTCTGATTGGCTGCTGCGGTTGTTTGTTCGTCTCAGCTGATTGAGTTGAGGTCACCGGTGTTCCATCGCCACTCAAATCGCCTTCCGATGCCTCCGCTCTTCACACTTGAAATCTGCTCTTTGTGATGTCACAAAGGGCCGCTAGGATGATGACCACACCCCCGGCCAGGTTGGCTCCACCCCTCTGAGTCCAACACACCAAAAAAAAATAAAAAAAAATTACTAAATTTTGTCTCCATCCAAGGCAAGAGTCAAACAACCCAGCCTCATGGTTTGTTTTAGTGGCAGGCTGCAAACAGAGGGCAAAGTCTGCTGCTTACTGAGGGGTTTTCAGGATGAGTGATCGTGTCATGTTTGGAGAAAGGGGTGAGAGCTCGCAAGCGGTGCTTCTTCTTCTTTCTTTTCCAATAGATTTTCATTAAGCATGCAGAAAACAGGCAGAATAATTGAGCTTGAAGGGCCGACGGGTCGCAGGAAAACAAGATCGTTCCTCCAGCTTTGGCCTCACCATCAAGTCAGTGGAGGCACAGCAAGCATTTTGTTTTTTGTCCTCCCACCATCGGTGGCCTCCCGTTTCCCTGCGTCCACTCTGGTGGAAAGCGGCCGCTATCGCAAACACGCTCTTGGTTTTGCATCCCTGCCACTCGCTAATTTGCTAACAAGACCCGCTGGACTCTCGGCTCGGCGCCGCAACTCATCGCGGTGGCTGCCCGTGTGTGTCTGTGGTGAAAGCCAGTCATCCAGCCATCCATCCATCCATCCATCCATCCAGTCATCCATCCAGTCATCCATCCAGTCATCCATCCAGTCAGCCAGCCAGCCAGCCATCCAGTCTGTCAGCCAGCAGGGCCGCTTGCTCTGAAATGCAGCTAAATTGGCTCATTTATGTAGCATCCAGTCCAGCAGGGCCGTCTCCTCGCCCAGCCTCGGCCTCACAACAACAACAAGTCCGCGGGGGGAAGCTTTGCACGGACACGCGCACACACGCTCACACACGCACACACACGCACACACACACACACACACACACAGACACACACACACACACACACACAAACACTCACACGGGAATCAAAAACCAGACAAACGCAGCCATTGTTTTCCGCTGCCAGACATATTTCTTTTTATTTAGGATAATGATGCAGCGAGTTCACGGCCATGCGTGGCACCGCTGCTGCCGCCGCCACCGCAGCAGCGCTGTTTACATCACGAGGTGAGCTAAAAGTCACCAGGAGCGCCGGATAACAACCGGATGCGTCCGAACGGGAGGAAGGAAGAGGCGGAGCGGCAACGACGGCGTTAGTTACACCAACAATAATTAGAATGCAAACAAACTAGAAAGAGTGGCGACAACGACAACGAGTAACAATGTGTTCCAACACACTGTGATTATATTGTGGCGCTGGAACGACTATTAGCGATGTGTGGGTGATTTCAATCGTATTGTTATGTTACATTGTATCTCTTGTATCACCATATGATAATATACCCTTATTATAGATCAGGCATGGGCCAACTATGGCCCGGGGGCCGTATGCGGCCCATTAAGCTTTTTAATCCGGTCTGCCGAACTTGAAGAAATGATATGAATCGTGAACAAGTCATTTCATTTTGTTGCAACTTTGCTTTGGTTCATTTTCAATTGATATTAAAGCAACATGTTTTCTACATACAGTAACGGTGTTAAAATGCAACACAACACAACACAACTGCAGACGGAGATGATGATGATGATGATGTGGAGGTGGCGGGTGGAGGCTGCAGTGATTCATCTCCTTCTCGCCGCCGTCGCTGCCGCCGGCCTCTGATTGGAATAAAGATGAGCTTCTAATTCCTGGGCTGTGAAGAAGCTCTCCAAGCTCTCGGTCCTCGGCGGGGTGGTCGCTCGGCCCGTGGGAGTGAGCGCGAGAGAGCGGGAGAGCGAGCGAGCGATGAGTTGTGATGCAAATGATCCCATCAGGCCGACGCCCACACGCCGCCGATGACCAGCCGCCATCCATCAGCTGATTCCTGATTGTCTGATGCCGTTTGGCGGCAGCGCAACACATTTCACTCCAGTATTGGTTATTCTTTATTAATCCCACGTGGTTAAATTTGCTGCATTCTGTTTTTGACCTCTGACCTCTCACACCCGACAGTGACTCTGAGAAATATTGTCGCGTCACACTGTTAAGGGTTCTTTTTTCAAACAAATTAATTGCAGGTGTTGACGCAGTGGGCGGGATTTGATTTGTCAGCTGGCCGCTGCCTCCAGCTCCCACAATCCCCCTCTGCTCTCGCGGCCCGAAAGCCCCTTTATTGTTCCTTAATATGAAATGTCTTTTTTTTCATTCGAAGTTCCTCCTCTCTGATTGGCTCATCGGAATATGTCTCCGCCAGGTGTGAACAGGTGGAAACCCGCCGTGAGCTGGTGGCCTGCCTCTTATTTATTTATTCATTTATTTATTATTTTCTCGCCCGGCATCCTGGAAGGACCCAGCTGTGTTTGCCGCCGCCTCCATCACGGCGGCGTGAGCTGCTCGTGAGTTTAATTAAAGTGGAAAGCATCTGTTCCGGTCTGACACCTGAGCAGCGGCGGTGAGCCGGGAGGGTGCGGGGGGGTTGGGGGTTGGGTGCGGGGAGCGGAAGAGGGGAGGAGGAGGGGAGGGGGTGGATGGGCGCCCGGGCTGATGACACACGGTGTCACCCAGGTTTTCATCAGATGGACTCTGGATCAGACGCCTCTGAGGTCTCTCGCCATTTACTGCTCCTGATGGAGTGGAGCAGCTGTTTGGATGAACTCGTCAGCAGACTCGAGGACCTCGGAGGGAAGAGAGGAAATATCGCGCAGAGGGGCCACAATAACCAAAAAAAAACCAAACACCTCGATCGGGTGATCAGGTGACCAGAAGACTGTCTTCGAAACCTGAAGATGATGAAAGTAAGATTGAAGCCTCATACGTGAGGCAGCTTCAAATAATCCAAATCTGTCTAGATGTCGAGGTAACAGTCCGGTCATATTTATCCCTGTGTTTGCAGCCTCCTTTTAAAAATAACGGAGGCTTTGGTAGACTCCGAAATCTTCGCACACATTTTTTCCTCTAATTTGGATCCGCCTCTGTTGATTGGATCAGAGTTTAACCGGCTGCTCCAGGCTTCCTGCTCCACTGCTGTACCTCAAAACTCCTGCAGGGGGAGCCAACACACTCCCAAGCTAGCCCAGGGGCAGGCTAACTTTTTGACTGGCCGGAGCAGCAGCAGATGGATGGAGTGTTTTGGTGAGCGCCTTATAGGAGGAGAAATGTATCACTGGAAATGTAGAAAACATTAATGTCAATTGAAAATGAATGAAAGCAACGTTAGAACCAAATCAGTGTCTTTGAAGCCCCACAGGTATTTAGCTCTTTATTGAAACTCTGAAAAGACTGAAAAATTGGATGAAATACTGATGACACACAGATACACATTGAGTACTATTTTATTACCTACTTGCTATTAATATCATTTCTTCAAGTTTGGTGGGCCGGATTAAGAAGTTTAACGGGCCGCATATGGGCCCCGGGCCGCAGTCTGCCCAGACCTGGGATACCCTCCTCTTCTCGGTCTCGGGTTTTGAAGGACGGCGGTTCGCTGCTGGCTAAAAAAATAAAATAAAACGACGTTTCAGCTTTCCTGCTGTCGGCAATGTTAACCTGCCCCCTGGTGGACAAAATGCTCAAGACATCGCCCAAATAATGACGTTGACCGCGTCAGCAAATATCAGTACATAGGTAGTAGTAATACTAGTAATATACGTAGTGAATCTGACCTGGAGGGAAAAGAAATCCACAGTTTTGTGAAATGAAGTTTGAATTTGTTTTCCAATGATGAGGACTGACAGCCCGATCGGCGCTGCTGCTGCTGCTGCAGGGACGCAGGGAAGGAAACGGTGACGCTGTGTAATGGAGGGGCGTGACCAGACGCCGGCGGACTGGAGGTTCAGATCCTGGCAGGTTTCATCAGAGCTTCAGTCAGCGCTTGATGTTTCCGTTTCCCTTTGATTCTTTTTTTTTTCTTTTCTTTTTTTCTTTACCAGTGCGGAGGAAATTCAAAGGATTCTTGGGGAGGTGAAAGTGCCTCCTCTGGTGTGACACACTGGTGCATCGTGGGTAAAGACATCTAGGCCCTCCAGTGAGGGACTTGGAGAAGGGAAGCAGGGAAGATAAGAGGGAGAATCAGCTGTTCCTGCCGCCACCACCAGGGGGGGCCGAGTCATCTGGCCACGAGGCTTCCCGAGGAATCCGGGGACACTGCTCAATTGAAAAGCTCCAAGTGATGATGCGCAAAGCGTCACAACTCAACTCAGCGCAACGACCGGCACCCTGCTGCACTAGTCAGTCCGATACATTTTACTTTTGTTTGTTTTATTTCATTCACAGATTTTTTATTTTTTATTTTTTGCAGAACCGGAGACAGAACTTAGCGACCAGGTCAGATTCTAGTAGCGGCTAGAAACTTTTCAAAGCAAATATTCAGTGTGTTCAGATCCGGCGATGACACTTCTTTCATCCAACACGGTCCAGTTTGATCCCGTTAACTCTGAAAAATGAATACCTGCCGCTTCTCTATTCATTTTTTTGCCTCAGGAATGAGTCGCTGGAAAAGTTTCCGCTCAGAAAGTTGAAGTGAATGTGGGTCAGGAAGCTGATTGGACGGCCGCTCGGGGGCTCCAACGCTAAATGCTGATTGGCTGGGGCTCTGATGTCCTGCAGCATATGGACTAATAAAGGTTTTAGTAGCGGCGGCGGCGGCGCCGGCCGTGGGGGCCGTCGCCACCAGCATCAAAGTGACAGAATCAAACAGGCCTTTGTGTTGCTGAGCCATCGGGGCGCCGGCGCCGTGCATGTGCGTGTGCGTGTGAGAGCCACATTAATATCATCATTAAATCTCCGCTCCTCTCTACCTGGGCAGATAAACGTGTTGGAACATTTCCTTCAAGAATTTTTTATTTAATTCAATTTGTTATTTTTTTTTTCATCTCAGTTGGAGGAGGCGGGATGTGGGCGTGGCCCGCCGCCATTTTCACGCGCTTTCATCAAAGAGTGATGTCGCTGTTTTGTGCCGTAACGACAGATCCAATCAATCCTACACCGTTAGCCCCGTGTTTACGGCCTCCCGCGAAAACCAATGCCCAGTCGGACCTTCCTTTTTTGAGGGGGTGGGAGTAGCGGGCGGCACCGACCCCTGTCAGGAGGGCATGGCCTCTGACCTGCCAGTCAGACAAACTGGAACTTTAAAATCTTCCCTCGAAATTCTTTCCAGCAGTTTTTTTTTAAGCCAAACGTCTGCTTAAACATCCTCAAATATCCATGAGCGGCCTCTAGTGGCTGCCGCCGGTGCTGCTGCTGCTGCTCCTGCTGCTGCTGCAGCTGCGGCTGCGTGTCGCTGACAGCCAGCGGGAGTCCCGCCGCTGTAGACTCAAGGCCTGCGGGCGGGATCGATCGGCCGTCGACGGGCCACTCATTGTCTAAAAAAGTCAGACAGGTCGACTTCACAGAAAACACGCTCAAATGTCAGAGGTCCAACCTTTCATGGTGTGTGAGGGTGTGTGTGTGTGTGTGTGTGTGTGTGTGTGGGGGGGGGGGGTTGGCCAGGAGTCCAGCAGCAGCAGCTACGGACAGGAAGTCGACCACTGCCGTTTGATGCTGAACGTCTCTGGCGGTTCGTACCTGTCGCTAATCCATCACAGCCATCGATCGGCCGCAGGTGGACACACACACACACACGCACGCACACACACACACGCATGTCGGTCAGTCAGTGAGAGACGTCTCGGTGTGCTGCTCTTCTGTCGCCGCTCATCGATTCCCGGCTGAAATATACGACTGTTTATTCACATTCAAGCCACAACAGCAGCGGCTGAAAGACCATATTGATCGTGTGTGTGTGTGTGTGTGTGTGTGTGTGTGTGTGTGTGTGTGTGTGTGTGGCAGGAGCAGCAGCGGTTCTGATCTAAACCTCGGTAAAAGTATATTTTGGGGAATCATTTCTTAAAACTGTTTTTTTTTTTTCCCCAAACAAAAACAAAAAATAAACAAAAACCGCGAGCGTCGAATCTAATTTGTGATTATTTTTTTATGTGGTTCAATAACTTTGCCGCTAAAACGCCGAACGAGAAGCGGTGATCCCGGCGCTCTTAAACGCGGCGAAGGCGTCGCAGAAGGATTTTAAAACCTGAGATTTGAAGAAGTTTTGGAGATTAAATTTGGTGCTGCTGGTGCGGCAGCGCGAACCACAGTCAGCGTCGTCATTGTCACAAGATTCCCAACGGATGTCATGTGGGTTAAATGACTTTAATGTTTTTTTTGTTTTTTTTCTTTGCCAAATTCAAATTTCATGCCCAACTTTTCAAGAGACAAGCAACAACAACAACAGGAAACAGCAAAAACTCCACTGCAGGAAGCAAGCAAAGCGGAGGTGGTGGTGCGAGGTTGGGGTCAAAGGTCAAAGGAGGTTGACAGGCGGCCGCGGTGTCGTGCTGTGGGTGCGGGGGCCAGCAGCGCCCCCTGTTTTCAGCAGGTTGACCTTTAAAAAAAAAAAAACAGGCTCCTGATCGTCTGTGAGGCAACAACGGTCGCACCGACGCTCGCGAGGCCGCCGCTGCTTCTCTCTCTCTCTCTCTCTCGCTCTCTCTCTCTCTCTCGCTCACTCTAATCCCGCCACTGAACTCGCCTCCACTCGGCGGCCGCAGCGGGAAGCCGGCAACCGCTAAAAGGTCACGTATCTCAGCACCTGCACGGAAAGGTTAAAGGCACCGCTCGCAAAATAAAAAAAGGAAAAATAAAACAAGCAAAAAAAGAAGCAGCAGCCGTCGCCGTCATCTCGCTCATCGCCTGTGACGTCCGCTCGCATCCCACGACCCCGCAGGCACGGGGAAGCCAGAGCGGATGAGAGGGGGGTGGGGGGGTAGAAAGGAATGAGAAGAGGCGATGTGTTGGTGGGTGTACGGAGGAGGAGGAGGAGGAGGAGGAGGACAAGGGGATTGAAGAAGAGGAGGAAGAGGAGCAGCAGGAGAAGAAAGAGAAGAAGAAAGTGGAGGACAAGGGGATTGAGGAGGAGGAGGAGGAGGATGAGGTGAAGGAGGAGAAGAAGAAGGTGGAGGACAAAGGGGGATGAAGAAGAGGAGGATGAGGATGAGAAAGTGGAGGACAAGGGGATTGAAGAAGAGGAGGAAGAGGAGGAACAACAGCAGCAGGAGGAGGAAGAGGAGGAGCAGCAGCAGGAGGAGGAAGAGAGGAGGAGGAGGAGAAGGATTAAGAAGAAAGTGGAGGACAAGGGGATTGAAGAAGAGGAGCAGCGGGAGGAGGATGAGGAGGTGGAGTAGGAAGAGAATGAGGAGGAGGTGAAGGAGGAGAAGAAGAAGGTGGAGGACAAGGGGGTTGAAGAAGAGGAGGAAGAGGAACAGCAGCAGGAGGAGGAGGAGGAGGAGTGAATGAACCTTGGATGGAGATGAAGAGAGATAATTAATGAGGAGTTTTTGGTTTGTTTTTCTTCAGCATGTAAAAGTGATTTTCCCAGCAGCACCTGCTTCCTTCTGCAGCCGCTCCAGGCACAAACTCACACAAACTGACCACTGTTATTGGGCCAAATTTTGCTGAAGAAGTGAATAAATGAATGAATGACAAATAAAAAAATTATCTTCCGTGACAGTTCACTAAAAATAAGTTCTTTATTTGCCATTTCCATCAGAACCATTTCAACCGATCAGTGAGCTGCAGCTTGATTTTTATGAATCAACCAGTATTCCAGACTCTCTCTCTCTCGCTCTCTCCCCTCTGTTCTCCCCCCACCCGACCCCCCCCCCCCAAACCCACACAACCACTCCTCCACCCTGGCGGGGACGCAGATGGGAGGTGGCAGCCGATCCGACGGAAGATGTGCAGGATCTGACAAAACAATCTGCACGAGGCGGCGTCACCTTCCATTTGGCTGATGGCGAGCAGCCCGCTGCTGCTGCCGCCGCCACGGTGCCTGTTCTGATCATCGGCGCCACCGCCGGCTGGACGCCTGCGGGCCGTTTAAGGCCACAGCTGCGATCTGAGGAATCGTTCAGGCTATTTATTTTTTTTCCGTTTCTGTTTTTTTTGCCCGTTTGAAACCCTTTATTTATTTATTTTGGAGCATTTTTCTCCCGACGCTGCCGTGCCACCGAGCTCTGGTTTCAAACTGGTTCCCACATTCGCCAACATCGCGCCCTGGTTCGCCCGAGCCTCGCTTCATCGCCAAACGTCCAATGGGTTCCGAGCGATTTGTTTGTGCAAATTTGTCCAATTGTTTTCAGTCGGTCGCATCCCAGCAGAGAGGATTGTTGGATATTTCACGGCCGCTACCCACAATCCGTTTCTCCCGGCGGGCTGTTTTGAGGGACGCGGGTCGTCCAGCGTGACCTCCATTTCCAGCGATAGCTACCTGTTGTGACGACGCGTTCAGGGCCAAATATTTTAACCAAACTCTGACGCCGCTAATGATGAAAGAGCAGAAGCGGTGGCTCGGGGAAATGCAGCAGCAGCACTTTAGTTTTAATTCAGCTTTAGGAAAAAAAAGGGAGAGAAAAAAAAAATCAAACCGTCTCCGTCCTCTCGGTGAACTTGCCCTCCGATTAAAAGCGCCGACGCCTGCGGAGGGAAAATATATGGAAATGAGGCCATTTTCTCTGTGTTTTTGCAGCTAAGCGGCGCCGCTCGCACTCAGCCCGCCACGTCTCTCCTCACCTCGCCAAACCCAGATTTCAGAGCAGGATGCGCTTGTTTGCCTCATCATTATTATTTCACTGTCTTTGTAGCCAAACTTACTTTCGCAGTTTTTCCTGTGGAGTTATTTAAAGGAACACTTTTTTTTTTTTTTTTTTTTTCGTGTTTCTGTGCCTTTTTCAAATGTTTATTTCAAAAAACTTTTTTTGAGATTGACTGATTTGTTACGGAAGCGCATTGCTGCCACCCGTGAAAAATAAAAAAAACAGGACTCTGTATCACAATTCATCACGAAATAACACATCACGTTACAACATGAAAATTATCACAAAGCAACGGGAAAATTATAACGAAATAACGCGATAGTTTCACGTTTGTACGCGATAGTTTTCACGTTACAACATGAAAATGATCACGAAATAACGTGATGGCTTCACGTTTCGACATGAGTTGTTTTGTTTTTCTAGGGTGGCAGCAATGCGCTCCCTTAACTTGTAACGGGGAGAATATAAAACCCGGCCTCTGACGCTGTTGCCATCGCACAAGCATCTGTTTGCTAGCTAGCTAGCTAGCTAGCTAACAAGCTATTTATTTAGCCTCCACCTGCGACTGTGCGGCAGGGACAGCGTTTCATGTTACACGCCAATAGAAATGAAAGTGATTATTTGACAGTTACAGCGCGTCGCTTGAAAAATCTTCAAAGTCCACATTTTCTTTTTATATCTATTTCAAAGCCAAATATGTCAAACATTGGCTGCTGACTTTGTTTTTTTCTTCTTTTTTCTACTATTTCCCCCCTCCCCCTTTTTTATTTATTGTGACTGTAAACAGCAGAGCGTTGCAACCTTTCCGCTCACCAACAGGCTTTTGGCTGCTGAGTGACACAACAAAAGCGTCCGTTGCCGCTGCCGCATAAAAAATGCAGTTTGAAAGGAGTTGAAAAGTGCATGGCGGCCTGCTGCTGCTGCTGCCGCTGCTGTTGGTGCCGCAGCTTTATTGGAGGACCCCTGAAGGTTGCGAGCCTCCGGACTCTCTTCCAGCCCCTGCTTCCCGGTCTTTTTGCACAGAGGAGGAGCTTTTTTTTTTTTTTTTTATCATTCTTCTTCTTTCAACCTCTCGTCTCTGATCAGGAGCCGCTTCCACCTGCGGCCTTGTGGGCGGCGCCAGAGTGCCATTTGCCCAGCTTTTTGTCACGTTGTGACGTTCGCCTGCATCACAGACTGATTGTCAGCACCACCTGGATGCCCCCCCTGGTGGTCGTCAAAAATAATATTTTAACAGCTTGTTTATTTCGAGGAAGAAGTAAAAAAGAAGGAAAAGGAGAAAGAGGTCTTTCATTCTTCTCCAGCAGCCGCGCGTCTGGTTTCCCCACTCAGCCACCAGCTGGCTGCAGCGTGAAAACAGCTGCTTTTCTGCATGACGAGCGACATTTCATGGAATCTTCCTCGGCCGGAGAAATGGAAGAAAAAAACAATCGCACAATCTCACAGATTAAAAGTTGTAGCAGAGTCAATATAAAAGTTTGTCAAGCTTTTGGAAGCATTACGAAAAATCTCGCTTAAATAACACGTAATAATGATTCATTGGAACCGCCCACTTCCTAGCTCCTCCCATTTAGCTCCTCCCACTCCCATGTTGCCCTTTAATATTCAGTCATACGAACATTTGTGTGGATTCAGGCGTCGAGTGAAGTTTTCTCGCTAAAAGGCAGTGGCTCACTGCAAACAAAGGCATATTTCCCAGAATTCCTTGCTCGCTAACAACGGTCGCCTCGAGCCGACCGGCGCAGTGCCATCGCTGATCGCAGCTTCCAAACCGCAGTGAAGAAACACAAAAACGGATAACACAAAACCACAAGACGACGAAGAGTGAAATGCCGACACGTCTCTTTCTTCTCCATCTTCCTCTTCCTCTTCTTCTTCTGCCTCTGCTGCGTCTCTCTTTCTTCTTCTTCTTCTTCTTCTTCTTCTTCTGCCTCTGCTGCGTCTCTTTCTTCTTCTTCTTCTTCTTCTTCTTCTTCTTCTTCTGCTGCTGCTGCCGTGCACCCCGCAGCCACCGGCCACTGGCCTGCCTGCTCAGCCAACAGAAGTAAATTCCTCTTTTTTGGCAAGAAAGTTCAAAAAGGCGTCATTATATTAGAGCGAGGGAGGGGGACAGAGATAGAGAGAGAGACAGAGAGAGAGAGATCAAAAGAAGAGAGGAGGCCTGATGGGGGGAGGGGAGGAAGTGGTGCCAGCATCTGAGTCTGAATCGCAAAAAAAACAGTGCACCGCCCACACACACAGAGACACAAACACACACACACACGCCCAGTGCCACCTTTGTGATGTATCTGCCACACTGAGAAAGAAAAAGCAACAAAAAGGAGGACAAATGTTTCGTTCTTGTGATCTTCTCCCTGGGAGGCCGACCAGACAAACTCTCCGTCGTCACGCCAGACGTCCTCCTTTGGATTTTTATTTTTTATTTTTTTTTTGCATCTTTTTGATTTGTCAGTTCATTGCTGGCATCCAGCAGCTCGGCTCCGCCCTCCGATCTCACGCCCCCCTCCTCCCCTTTCACCCCCTCCTGGTAGGTTGCAGGCGTCCATCATTATCAGCAACTAAAACTAATAAGGCAGCGACACGTCAGCTGACGGCTGGATTTATTGACTTGTTTATGTGTACACTCCCAGTCAAAAGTTTGGACACACCCCATGAATTTAATGTCTTTCATTCAGATGACTGTTGGCATTGCAGTTTCTCACTGAAGGCATCGAAACTACGTATGAACACACATGGAATTATGTAGGAAACAATAAAAGTGTAAAATAACCCGAACACCTTTTATATTTCAGTTCTTCAAAACAGCCACCGCTCATAAAAAGCATATTTAGAGTTACTGAACGAGTTTTTCCTTTGCTGCATAATGACATATGTCTTGCTCATCTATTTGATGTCTTCAGTGTGTATCTGCGGTATAGAAAGTTGGAAAGATTAAAAAAAAAATAAAATGCATGAGAAGTTGAGTCCAAACTTTTGACCAGTTGCGTATAATTATTTGTTTATTTATTTAGTGTGTGTGTTTTAGTCGCAACATTGTGTTTTTTTTTTGTGTTTTGCTCAATCGCGGACTGTCTGGTGGGCCTGGACGGAGAGCACTCCGCCCCCTGCTGGCTGGAGGAACACGTCCAATCAGATCAGAGCGCCGCTATAACTGCCCCTCCCCTGCAAATAGAGACCTCACGTCTATTAGACAGCGCCGAGTCCAAAAAACGGCAGAGACGACTGCTTCACGTTCTCCGCCTATTGTTTTTTTTTTTTTTCTTTCTATCTCTCTACCCCAGTCTCTCGGCGGCTCCTCCTGCAGGCCGGAGGTCCACGTCAGTTAGCAGCATTGTGATGTGGATCATAGAGTCTGTCAGCGTAAAGAGACTCTGGAGTCCTCTTAACGCCGCCGCTGGGAGCGGACCGCCGTGTGTGTGTGTGTGTGTGTGTGTGTGTGTGTGTGTGTGTGTGTGTGTGTGTGTGTGTGTGTGTGTGTGTGTGTGTGTGTGTGTGTGTGTGTGTGTGTTTTTGTTTGAAGGCCAAAAAAAAGAGAGAAAAGAAATTGCTCGCCGGTGACATCTACCGGCTCTTTTTGAAGTGGATTGCACGTTGTTGCGTCGCCGAGGAGCAACTCTGGGGATCTGACGTCCACGTTGTTCGCACCGGAGTCACGTCTGGCTGCGGTGACTGAATAAGTGTGTGTGTGTGTGTGTGTTACAACCAGCTCGTGAGGGGAGAGGGAAGTAACACAAAACCAGGTGTAACGTCGTTAAACAAAAGTTATTTATTACAAAAGCAAAATGGTGGATATAAACAGAGGCTGAGTTGGACAAGGAACTGACTGGGTGCTGGTCAAAACAGGGGGAGAAGAAAGAACAAAAGGAGGCTTCTTAGAAGTTTTAAAGTAACTTACTTAGCTCGTTCAAAAAAGGGAAACCAAAAATCGCCACACGCAACAGAGAAAACAAAGACTTGGAGGTGGGGGAGGTGGAGGAGGAGGAGGAGGAGGAGGAAGAGGTTCATCCAACCAGAGGACAGGTTCCTCAAGTGGTCACCCAACTGTTGCCCCGCCCACTGAACTGTTGCCCCGCCCACTGAACTGAAGTCCCGCCCACAACTTTGCGGCCATTTTTGTTTTCACTCAGAATCGGATCAACACCAGCTGAATTGCTGTCATTACTTTGTGACGGTGTGAATTTCAGGGCTTCTCCTCCTTTTTGCAACCGGCTGTGCTCCCTCGCGGGACGGGATTTTACGGAAGTTACGACTTATACGCTTCGCACCACTCAGGTGGAAACACCTGTAGATCGCAATTGTACTTTGTCGAAATTTTTTAAATATCGCTTTCGTTTTGTGAAAAACTGTGCTTGTGCTGCCAACCACCTATTTACCTCTGCCCCCACCCACTCATCCAAATATGGACCGTGACCCCCACCCCCCCCGCCCCCCCTTCTTCATATACAGCCAGCTGTTTGGACGACTTGCAAAAAAACCCTCTTTATTTCTTCCAGTTCATTGTCCTGGAAGTGCCGATGCCCTCGTCCATTAGTCGCACTGTGGAGAGCCCGCCCTCCCCAATCAGCCCCGCCTCCTCCCCCAACTCTCTGGGCCGTCCACCTCCGCGCTGCTTCGCCGTGTGTCTGTTAATGGATGTTTAAAGGGTATGTCGGAGATCAGCTGGAGGAGGGGGAGTTGGGGAGGGAGCGGGGGGGGCAGCGTGGAGAGGTCAGACCAGACACGCATTATCCCCCACCCCCCACCCCCCACCTCCCCTCCTCCACAAGGACACGCGGAATGAAACATGCATTAAATACATCTCTCTCTCTCTCTCTCTCTCTCTCTCCTCCCTCACCCTCCCTCACCCCCCACGCTCCTCCCTCCCCACCGACTCCAATATCTTATGGAATTAAAGCGGTGACAGGTTATCATAATCCAATTTCAGAGACAATCGCGCCGAGCACCTCGCGGCGCCGCCCAGGAACCCCGGGATCGGAATTGAATATGCACTCGGCGGATTAAATTACGGCGGGAGAAATAATTACGGGCGGCGGCAGCGGCGGCGGCGAAATATCTTTTGTGCCGCCGCCGTTGTTGTTGTCGCCGTCGTGCGCCACTGTATTGTGTGTACAGTGCTCACTCGGCTGCACTCTACAAGATATCCAATCTGAGGTTGTCAGCGGCGAGGAGGGCGGTTGGGGGAGGTGGGGGTGGGGGCGGAGCCCAGGCCCAGGCATTGGCGTCAGCGGCGGTGATTGTTGTTATTGTGTTATTGTACAGGCTTTTTCGCCTCTGCAATATCTGTTCTCAAAATAATGTCACCCTCTAATGAAGTAAGGCTCCTTTTATTATTCATCACTTCCTGCTGCGTGCCTCCGAGATGTTTTTTTTTTTTTTTAAAAAAGCCCTCTTTAAATGAACACATTTGAATTGTAATGAGATTTTTTTGTGTGTGTTTGTCTGTGCCCCCCCCAAAAAAAGCCCCTCCCCCCAACACTTGTCCTCCTCTTCCTCCTCCTCCTCCTCCTGCAATGAGGAAGAAATAATGCGTTTCCTCCGAGGCTGCAGTTTGGAGGGTGTTGTTCTCTCAGCGTCCACCAGGGGGCCAGGAGGGCTGGGTGGGCGGAGCTGGACCGCGCTTTTCACGGATTCACGTTCCGCTTGTGGCAGCGCGCAAGCTAACCTGGGTAGCCGCGGCTGTTCTTCTTCCTCTCGCTCTTTCAAATTTCATTTCGGGCCTCCTGCCACGATTGAGAAGAAGCAAGTTGACTGTCTTTGAGTTTTTTGTTTTTTTTTCCCCGGTCTCGGCTTCACTTCCTGGTTCCTCAGCGCCGCTAGTTCGCTATTTGTTACGCATTCAGTTCGCTGGTTTGGCGACACACGGAGACGAGATCGCAAACACAGTGGAAGAGCCGAGAGCAGGGCGAGGGAGTGGTAACCATGTCAAGTGTGTGTGTGTGTGTGTGTGTGTGTGTGTGTGTGTGTGTGTGTGTGTGTGTGTGTGTGTGTGTGTTAAATGCGAAGAACATGTTGTACTTCCAGTCTTTTTTGTTGCTTCTCGAGAAAAGGTCTCGGCCAAAAGGTCTCATTTTCAAACCGATATGAAATTTAAACTTGCTGCTTTTTTCTTTTCTATTCTATTCTATTTTTTATTTTTTTTTAATCAAACCGGAACTTCGACGAGAACAAAATCTTCCAGAATGGAGTCAAGGCGTTTTCATTCATTCATTTATTTATGTTTTTTGTTTATTTGTTTTTTTTGGAAAAAGATCCAGCAGGGTCAAGGAGGCGACGACCACCTGGTTTGGTTCCGGATGAATAAGCATACAAATATAAAGTGGCTTTTTTTATTTTTTTTGTTTGTTTGTTTTTAACAAAAAAAGAAAATGAAAATTGTTTTCCCCGCAGCCACATTCATCCACAGCCAATTAGAGGCCTGGTCAATAACCACTGCTCCCTGCCTTTTGATTGGACGGGTGAACTTTTCCCTAAATGAGGAGCTCTCTCTCTCTCTCTCTCTCTCTCTCTCTCCTCCACTTTCATCGATGCGGCTGTTGATCCTCCGTCATCTCATTATTTCCCGCTCCTATCTTTGATTGCCCCCCTTGCCCCACCTTCCACACACACACACACACACACACACACACACACACACACACACACACACACACACACACACACACACACACACACTTTTCTTTTCGCCTCAAAAGACACTTAAACATTTTTACGGTGCTCTGAAACGGGCCACAGGGGAACGCAAGCGGAGAGATTGGCCGGCCAATAAAGGAAGGGAAGAGAAGGGGAGGTGGAGTGATAGTGGGGGTGATGGTGGGGGGCGGTGATCGGCCATCGTCATAAATATGCTTCTCATATTTTGTTTCTCTGACCGACTGAAAACGGCAACGGCAGGGACGCCTCCTTCGATCCCTCCGGCCGCTCGGCGGACGACCTTTTCCCCTGGTCGGAGAGGAAGGAAGGAAGGAAAGAAAGAGAGGAAGGAAGTGTGAGATTCCTGGTGGTTAACACAAGTTACCCGGCGGTCGTTTAAAGGAGGGAGGGAGTGGGGGGGCATCAATTCCAGCGGCGTCATTAACCGAGTGGCCGCTGAAAACACCAGCGTGCTCCGGCATTCCTCTTTCTCTCTCGTTCCAACACGCACGCTCGCTCGCACGCTCGCTCAGAGGAAGTTGTGCGGACGCTCCAGAAAAGCGCGGCGGGCTCCTCCGGGGAGCCGCTGTGAAGCCTATTACGGCGGCTGATTTACAGCCTGCAGCCGCCGCCATCGGGCCGCCGGCGGTGCGACCGGCCGCCGTGACGGCGCAACTAATTGAGCGGAGATACATCAGCGCTAAAACTGCAGTCTTTTAGTGGAGGGTGGAGGTGGAGGTGGAGGTGGAGCGGGGCTGGAACACAGGTACCGGCACGGCGGCGGCACGATTTACAGCGCCCTCGGAGTCGTGCTTTATTTATCTTTGCTGAGTTTTATAGCACGCCAGCTGCTGGTATTGGGCACTGATTGGCTACAGGCTGGCTAGTCTAGTTAGCTAACCCGAGCTAGCATTTGCTACTTTGCAAGTCTGTGTGTTGTTTTTTTTGTTCTATTCACTTTACTGTTACCTCAAATTCTTAATGTTGATTGTTCTCTAACTCGCTATGCACTGTTACAACCACACACTTTTAACACAGGAAGAAATTATGCTGATTTTTACATCAATGTATACTAGTCTAAATAAAAGGACCACATGTGTAATATATGCGAGCATATGTACATATACACCAGAGCTGCCAACTCTCACGCATTTGACTTGTTCCTCACGCTCTCAGGCCACACCTCCAATTCCTCACACCGGAGGGCTGCATTGGCCATATGGTACCGTCGAAAGCGGTGAACACAGGTATACTGCCATCTGGTGGTGAGCTTCTGTACAGTAACAGGACCGCCTCGCACAGCAGGGGTCACTATAAACCAGTGGATTCACCAACCACCGGGCCGTGGACCGGTGACGGTCCGTGGGTCATTTGGTGCCAGGCCGCGGAACAAATTTATTTTTGAAAAATGACCGGATTCTCTCTCCGTTACGTCCATCTAACGCTCAACTCTTGACGCATGTCAAGGCGCTTGTCTCGGTCGTCTGATACGTCACCGCGAGATTAAACCCACAAGCTAGCAAGCTAGCGAGGAACATGAGTGTCGATCGCCATCTCCTCCACACCCCCACCCCCCGTCAACGATCATGCGTTCATGCAGGTCCGTGAAAATATTGTCTCTCATTAAACCGGGCCGTGGTGCTAAAAAGGTTGGGGACCACCGCTATAAACCACCACTAAATCTCACTCCAAGATTTTTGTAAAAGTTGGCCGCTCTGTATGCACGACCAGTCAGAAGTTTGATAACATACTTCTCTGATTTAATGGGTTTTCTTTCATTTTTATGACTATTTACATATTAGATTGTTTCTCAATGTATCAAAACTATGAATGAACACACATGGAATATGTATGAAACAAAAAAGTGTGAAATAACCCCAACGATTTTTACATTTTAGATGATCAAGATTAGCCACCCTGCTAACATTTTCAGGTATTTAACATTTTTCTTTTGCCACATTAATCCACATATCTTGCTCATATATTTGATGTCTTCAGTCTGTAACTACAGTGCAGAAAGTAGTTCAGCTAAAGAAGAAACAGGCGTGTCCAAATTTTTACCGGTAGTGTATATAAATGCCAACAAAAACAAACTAAAATAAACAAATTAAACTTAGAATCCTTCAGTATATCTGTAAAAAATGAACTCTATTTTTGTATTTTTGTGTCACCAGATTTCTTGCCAGGTTGTTTTTTTTTTAATCAACTTGAACTATAATTTGCTCCTGCAGTAGAAGGTTACAGCGCCACACTGGGGTTGCGTCAATACTTAAAAGATCTTCTATTTTATTTCCGTCTAGAAATGTAAATTGGAAGAAGAAAAAGGAGGAGGAAGAGGAGGAGGAGGAGAATAAAAAAGTGCAGTAATGTCGTCACCAAGCGTGTGTGTGTGTGATTGGGCGCCGGCTCGTCAGCTCATCGCAGCCAAAAATATTCAGAGCCACATGCGTGCCGACGGCGTAGCCAATCAATCGCCATCTTGAATAATGAAATGTTCAATAAAGTTGACGCTCGTCCGCGTCTCACATCCGTCCGACGCCCACACACACACACACACACCTGGCGCATGCTGTTGCTAGGTGGCGGTGAGCCGCTAACGGGGGCCTCCGGATCGATGTTATTAAATTAAGGAGGCCTGTTGTGAGTGGATAATAAAGAGTCTGTCCTCCCCGCGCAGCCGCTAATCTCATTAGCATCACGGCGAGTCGGGAGGGAGGGAACGAGGGAGTCGGAAACGTTCCCGGCTGTCGAGCGGACGGCAAGGAGGGGGAAATATTCCACACCCTGACGCCAGGGGGCGCTCACGCTGCTACGAGTAAAAGGGTGCGGATTACTTGAGTGGAAGACTATTTTGCAAAATTTTACACAACTTTTTATTATGCTTTTTTGTTTTTTTTCCACAGATCTCCTATATGTGTGTGTGTGTGTGTGTTTTCTCTCATATCTCCAGCATCCAGTCAGACGCTGTGACATTTCATGCACACACCACTGACATTCCTCGTTTGTCACGGCGAAAGTAAAAATAATTTCTACAAATTCACCGGGTCAGCATTGATTGGTCGATGAACACCCCCCCCCACCCCCTCCTTCTTTCTCCCCAATAATTCTCGAGTTTATTGAGTTTTTTTTTTTTAACGATATGTCACCCGTAGAACAGAGTCTAATAATAACGGCTGCTGCTGCTTTTCAATAATACGGAACAACAAGGAGTCCAGTTGGGATCAGAATGATATTAGAAGCGGATCATCACTCGCTCTGCCTTTTATTTTTCTTCCTCTTTTCCTATTTTTTTTTTTTTTTTTTTTTGGCAGCCGCATAATGAAAACGGCGAGCGGCGTTATTGTCAGGCCGGCACCTCAATAACACGTCTGCATTTCACTGTGGCTCTTGGAGAGGTTTTAGAGGTCCAGCTGTCGGCCCCCAGGGGCCCCGTCTGGGGCCACAAACACACAAAAGAGCGAAGGAGGAGGGAGGGGCCTCTTTCTTTTCCTTCTTTCAAAAGCGTCTCCCTCGCCGCTTTCATCGGCATCATCCCCCCCCGTCTGTGGGTTCTGGTCCTGGACGCCTGCCCTTGGCGGCGCAGGCGGGGACGGAGGACGATCCAGAACTCCCACGGTGGCACCGAGATAATCGGGACAGCAGGAAGTGGGCGTCGGCTAACGGCTCAGAGAGGAAGCACCGCGGCGTAGGTGCGTCTGGACGTCTCCAAGTAGCTGGCATGACCACCAGACTGCCTCCATATGTCCAGTCTGGTTCAGTCCAGTCCGGTCCGGTCCAGTCTTGTCCGATCTGGTCCAGTTCGCTCCAGGCTCACCAGCATCCAGTGCTAACAAGTTAGAAAGTGTCGCTGGCCAATCAGGGAGCATGACACAGGTGGCGCTACAATAAGGCTGTTTGTCTGTCCAAGATAAGTAGAGGAGTTATTGGGACCAGGACACCTGGAGGGCCAGGAGACCTGGAGGATCAGGAGACTTGGAGGATCAGGAGGCCGGGAGAATCAGGAGACCTGGATAATCAGGACACTTGGAGGACCAGGACACATGGAGAACCAGGAGACTTGGAAGACGAGGACGCCTGGAGGACCAGGGGACTCGGGAGACCTGGAGGATCAGGACGCTCGGAGGACCAGGGTACTTGGAGGACCAGGTCACTTGGAAGACATGGAGGATCAGGACACCTGGAGGACCAGGGTACTTGGAGGACCAGGATACTTGGAAGACCTGGAGGACCAGGTCACTTGGAGGACCAGGTCACCCTTTATTCAGCTGTTTAATGGAGGCCGAACCAAATGATTCACAAAGCGAGTCATCGGTCCACCGGCTTAGTAAAGTGCTGCTTCTGTGGACACACACAGATGGCATTTTGGAGCATGACAAACACACACGCGCAGACACACGCGCAGACACACACACACACACACACACCCATGCTGATTAGCCGTTGCCGGCTGCTACTTGATCTCGCTGACAGCTGCAGCGAGGAGCCGCTGGACTTATTATCACATTTCGGTTGTCGAGAGCTGGTCTTCGGTTGCGGCTCTCCTCTCCTCCCTCTCTCGCCGTCCTCTTCGCCAGCTCTGCCCCCCCCCCCCTTTCGCCCCCCTCACCCCCCTCTCCCCCTCCCACGTCCCCTCAAAACCCTCCCCACCGCTAACACCCACCCACCCGACGAGGCGAGAACTCGGTTTGATTCGATTTTAGCTCAAAATGAACCCAGTTATGGGACGGCGCACGACATCAGTGCGAGACCCTCCCATATGGCGCCGTGTCACAGTGGGGGATACCCCCCCTCCCCCATTCCCGGGGGCGAAATCTTACACCATAGAAGAAGAAGAAAGCAAGGGGGGTGTTTGGGAGCACAGATGGCGCCGAGCTCTGCTGAAACTGATCTCCAGTTTGGAAATAATAAAGACACAATCGGCCGTGGGTGTGTATGTGTGTGTCTGCACAAAAACGGAACACGCTGCAGCCCCTCTTTAATTTTTTTTTCACTTTTTTATTTATTTTTTAAAAAGAGACAATATTGCAGCCGTTACAATAACACTCGTCGTCGCCCCCCGGTGATGCGACGCAGCAACACGGCTGGAGTCACTGCAAGCTGCCGCACAACCGCAATCTTCTGCATCTTCTGCAGCTGTCTGTCTCAGGCACTGGCGCCAACACACACACACACATACACACACACACACACGCTCACTTGTACGCCCTCCCTTCAGCTGCCATGTTTAGTCAAGCAGGCGTGAAAAGAAAAAGGTGTACAACTGTGCGAAAATACACGCTTAACAACGGTAACGCACGCATTTTTTTTTATTGTGTTAAAAAAGCAGATATGGCAGTAAAGCGCAACACAATTTTTTTTATCAGCTCGTCTCCGTCTGTTATCTGCTGTGGCTCGCCGCCGCCACCCAGAGCTGCGCTTCTGTCGTATCGCAAGTTATTAAAACGCCGTCAGCCGGAGTGGCGATGGCGGCGGCGGCGGCAGCAGCAGCAGGCGGAGACAGTTGGACATCCTGACAGCAAGAGGGCGCAATTCCTCCTTCAGACCCACGACTTGTTGTCATCACTTGAGCTGTAAGTGCACGACATGGGTCCCTGAAGGCTTCACGGCCTGCCGCGGCCCTGGTCCAGGGCCCCCAGGTTGGGGAGGGTACTACTCAGGTGGGCCACAAGATGGTGCTGTGGACGACAAGGAACTCCAAGGTCAGGCTGAGGTCAGGCCAAGGTCAGAGGTTTTCTTGGGATGCTGCTGTCCCTTCCTGTAGTCTGGCCTCACAGCTCCTGACTGGATCTGGAAAAATCAGGTTTTTGTGATCTCACAAAGGGGCTTGACAACCCGCTTGCCAGATGTTGGCTCCGCCCTCTTGTTCACGTCCCCTTCCAAACGTGTGGAAGCTCCAGCAAATGAGGCTGTAAACACAGGGCTAAATACAATTACTAAAAAAAAAACAACTAAATGTAATTTGCATTTTTATTTATTTTATTTGGTGGCTCCCTGGAGGCGGCCGGTGATGGATTCCTCTCGGCTCGCGAGGAGAAAATCGGCCAGCGTTATTTTTTTTTTTTCGTTTAAAAAAAAAAAACAATGTGTGTTGAGGAAAAGAGGGGGAAAAAAAGAAAAAATGCCGGGGGAGAACATTTTGTCCCCCTCTCCCCTCCCCCTCCCTCCCACCACAGATTTTAATTGCGTCAAAGAGTTTTTTTTTCTTTCTTTCTTTCTTTTCTCACATCTGAAAAAAAAAAAAAAAACAACACAAGAAGAGGAAGCGGTGTACGTGTGAGGGTGTTGATTAGAGAAAGTAAAAATACAGCGTGTAGGATTTTTATGCTAATTAGCCTTTAAACCTGGCTCACGTCAGCCGGCTCCGCTAATTAGCATGTTAGCGGCGGGAGCGACGAAGAGTGAGAGGAGCGGCGCCGCGGCGGCGGCGGCTAAATTAGCGGTGTGAAAACCCAGACGTCTGATTTTTTTTTTTTCTCCCCCTCTATTTCACTCCTCTCGTTCTCTCCCTCCTCCTCCCCCGCCTCCTCCTCTTCCTCCGCCCACCCGCACCTGCCAGCGAGTCTGTCGGACTCGGTAGTTAAGTCGAGCGTTTTTTTTTTTTGTTTTTTTTTTTTCATTTTTCTGCCTCCATCCACTTCCTGTCTCCCAGACTCTGCTTGCCACTTCCTTCCTTTTTTCCATCCGTTTCTCTCCCCGTGTGTGTTTTTTTCCGTCCGTCAGCTTGTTTACTCCCTCCATCAGCTGATGACATCCTTCGTCTGCCGTCTGCTCCTCACCGTCTCCCTCAACCGTAATGAGTATGAAAAATATTTCTCCTTCTCGACACTTTTATTGTTGTTGAGTTTATAAACGTGTATAATAAGCCCCATCTGCTGTTTTCCTTTTGTTGTCTATGAATGCGCTTTCATTATTAAAGCTGGGTGTGAATAACTTTTAAGTAGAAACAACTTAAAGGTACCGTGGTGGCGCAATATTCAGAACTTTCGGAGCCTTTAAATGTTGTCCGCGTGCTGTTCCCTGGATGCAGCACGCGTCGTACATTCCCCCCGGATGTCTGGAACGTCGGTCACTGGGAACGTTTGTGGCGGAAGTATTTTTTTGTGATTAAATTGTGTCCTGTATGGAAAATATTACAATATGGGAGCTTTCAATGCGTCCGTCCGAGTGCAAGAAGATTTTTGATCCGTCCGCCATCAGCACCAGTCGTCTGAAGAAAAACCTTTTTCATCAAGAGCCACCTCCTTGCTTTTTCAACTTCTTCCATTCCGGTCCCAGTCGCCAAGGTCACTCTGAGCTTTTTTTTTTTTTTTTTTTTTCTCTATCTCTTTACTTTTCATTAATTTTTGATCTGGCTGAGTTAAACGAGAGACCAGTGCAGAATCCATTTCTGCCTGAAAGCCCGCCATGTTTTGACTGTCAATTTAAGGGCTGAGTGGCTCCAAGGCCTCCGCTGCCGCGTCGCACCGCTGGGCCGGCACTTTTTGGAGGTGGTTTGACTTTTTTTTTTCTCTTTTTTTTTTTCCAGCTGTGCCTGGTTGACGGAGGCGGCGAGCCGCGCCAGACCGAGAGGCTGTAATGAACACGGCCGTGGCTGCCGCTCGCTCTGAGTGCTCCGTTTTGAGAGGAGTTTTAGAAGGGAGTGTTTTTTCTTCTTGGTCTCCATAAAAAAAAACTAAAAATGTTTTCCTCCAAATCTTGTTTTGTTTTTGTTTTTTTTCTTCCTTCCTGAAGTTGGTGAGATCAGCTATGTGCAAAATGTTGCCTTAACTGTTCACTAATCACTGGCCGGCTGTTTGATTGCACTGTGATTGCGCCCCATCGAGGCCACGGTCGCAAAGTCAGACGGCTGCTGCTTGTGTTACAGCGACAGCTTTAAGTTGTGAATTTGTGTTCTGAGCATTTTCCTTGACCTCCAACCATTTCCATTTGCATTTCCCATGACACACAGTGCCTCTTTTGTCCACTAGGTGTCAACCAAAGCAACTACAGAAGCCTGTCATGAGCAAGAAATACTAAAAAAAACGCTTTCAACACGATTCTTGGAAAAACAACCCATTACATCTGCGCTTTGGGTCAGCCGGAGGAAGAAAAAAAAATTAGCAAGTTAAAACAACAAACGGTTAACACAAAAAACTTCAAAATTAAAAAAAAAGAGACTAATAAAGAGAGGAAGAAGGAAAAACATTAGCGCAAGGCTCTGCGATTTAATGAAGCCCCTTCAAGCTCTGAATAATTCAGCTCGTTATCGCCTGCCGCCACTCGAGGGCTCCACATGATGACTCCACCACTTCTGGGCTGCGTGGACGCCCCATGTTTCACTTCCCAGTTAAAAAGAAGCCAGCAGGTTTTTTTTTTTTTTTTTTTTTGACGAGCTAATAAACAGCAGGAAATTTCCAAATGAGACTGTTATCACACCGACGCTGCTGGATAAAGTTCACATCCGCCCTTTAATTTGCCTCTTTAAATGCTTTTGTACCGTTAGCGCGTCTCCTTTTTTTTTTCTCCATTCAACTCCCCGCACTTGACTCCCAAATTTCACGCGGGCAGTGATGGAAGAACTGGATGGTGATTCGGACTCTGCCGCTCTTCGGCTTCACCTTTGGCTGAACCGAACCGAACGGCGCCGGGATGCTAATTCAAGCAGCGGAGAGAGGGAAACGGCGAGCTTAAAAAAAAAAAAAGGAAAAAGGCTCTTGTCACCCCGGCAGGTGGAAATTAGGCTCCTCGTCTTTTTTGTCTTTTCTGTTTTTAAGGAGCTCGCGCAGGAGGTGGAGGAGGGGGAGAAGGAAGAGGGGAAATTTAAAGAAAAAAACAAAAAGGAAAAAAAAAAACGCGCTCCGGTCGTCTCCCTCGCAGGTGTGCACCTCATTTTTATTTCATTTTTATTCCATTTATTTATATTTTTTGGTGAAATGTTGAGTCATCTGCTGTGAGTGGAGTCATTTTCTCCACACAGTGCCGCTCGTCGTTTCACTTAATGAGCCGGAGGAAGAGATTCTCCATATAATTAGCTGATTTGGGCTAATGGGCTAATCCCAACAACCCCAGGCGTTTTTTATTATTATTTATTCTTTTTTTTTTTATTCATTTTTTTTTTTTAATCAGTCTACTGTCGTAACGCACCACTCATCATTCGCAGCAGGATAAAAAATAAATCACCTTCTCAGGGCTCTCGGTGGAAGGGAAGGAAAATGAGCGCCGACGTCGGCGACGCTGCTGGCTGCGATCGTACGATGCATTCACGGACCCTCCGTCACAGCGCTGCCAGTCACAACTTTAGTTTCCTGGATGCTTCAAAACAAGCAAAGCAGCATTTTGAATGGCATGCAGACGGACACTACCGAAGACTGAGACTGTGTCCTTAACCTGAGGACAGGTTAAGGAAATGGAAGTTTACTGGATGACAACCTGCAGGGGGCAGCAGCAGCAGCAGCAGCAGCTCGAATAGACCAGCAGTCAAAGAGGCGGAGCCTTTAAAATAATGAAGTAAAGTTTTTATTGATATTCACTCTGACGAGTCGCGGCTGGTCGCCTCCAACGGGACGCGTTACTGCGCATCGACAAAACTGTGTGTGTGTGTGTGTGTGTGTGTGTGTGTGTGTGTGTGTGTGTGTGTGTGTGTGTGTGTGTGTGTGTGTGTGTGTGTGAACACATCTCGGCCAGATCTCTGGGGGCCGGAGGATTCGCTGTGAGCATTAGCGGCGGCGTGGGCAGCTTTTTGTCTTTCCAATTAAACGTCTGAAACAATGGATAATAGCTGTGGGCTGTTGAGGCAGCGTGTGTGTGTTGAGTGAGTGTGTGTGTGTGTGTGCGCACGCTGTGTTGCATTGCGATACTACAGTAAGAAGCAAGAATCAGGGCGGTGATTATTCATGCTATTCACCCGCACGCTGAACTGAAGCCCCGACTCTGCGTTCCTGGATCCATTCATGTCCTGGTTGCTGCTGTGGGAGGGGCAGGGGGGGTGCGATGGATGGAGGAAGAGAAGAGAAGGGGAACGAAGGAAAAGGATGGGGATGAAGAAGAGGAGGAGAGGAATACATGGATGGATTTATGGATGGAGGAGGAAGAGAAGAGGAGGAGGATCAGGAGCCAAAGAGGGAAAAAAGGTTGGAGGAGAAGGGAGAAGGATGGGTGGTGGAGGAATGGGAGGAGGAGGAGGAGGAGAGGGATAGATAAATGGATGGATGGCTGGATGTATGGAGGAGGAGAAGGAGGAGAAGAGGGGGAAATGGATGGAGGAGGAGGAGGGAGAAGGATGGGTGGTGAAGGAGGAAGAGGAGGAGGAGGCGGAAGAAGGGAGGGAACCCAGACGGAGGCAGAGTGGAAATAAAAGGGTCAAGCTGAGGTTTTGAGCGGCGACAGAAAAGCCGGAGTGTCGTGCCGAGCCGGAGGACGGACTCCAGCAGCTCCATTGATTTTTTCCAGCCGGGCCTCTAAGGCCAGGATCCCCCCCCACCATCCCCCACCACCACCACCAGCCGGAGAATGGAGTGCTAACAAAGACCTGGACAGTCTCCCGTTGCCCGCTGCCCCCCCCCCCCTCCCTCCACCAGACCTGAAAACCAACTCTCTTCTCCCCCCTCTCCCTACCTACACCCCCCCAACCCCCCCACCCCACAGCCCCACCTCCCTCCAATGACATTTGACTCGGAGCAAATCGCCGAGGTCACCGCCGCTGGTTTCCTCCTCCTCCTCCTCCTCCTCCTCCTCCTCCTCCTTTCATTCCACTTTCTGGGTTCCTTCCGGGAGCCGTTGATACCGGCTGCCAAAAACACTCGGCAATGAGCCCGGTGAACTTTAACGTCAGGAGGTGGAGGAACTCGTGTGGGTTAGAGAAAAAAGAAAGGAAAAAAAATCCTGAGCTCGGGGAGGAGAAAAAAATAATATCGTTGTGGGAAATTTCATAGAATTTAGAGAGAAAAAGTCTGTCTCAGTACTCACTACAGCTGTTTTTCTTTCTGCCAGCAGGCGGCAGCGTCAAGGTCGACGAACACTTGCCAAAATGTCTTGATGTTTTTATCGTACGTGGAATGTGTCCCAACCAATTTGAAAGGTGACATCTGTTAACCTTTAACCCAGAAGCTGTTAACCAACTAGCGAGCGAGCTAGCTAGCTAGCTTGTCGTCACGCTAACCAACAGCGCCGGGCTAAACCTCATCGGCGAGATGCCTTTGCGGGTTGTTTTTTATGTTCTTCTCTTCCCTTCTTCGCCGAGCGACTCGTTCACTCGTCCCAGCACGCGGCGAGAAGCCCACGTTTTGTTAATTAGCGATTTTTAACTGAAGTCATAGTGCAAGATAATTGCCCGTAATTAGGCTTTTCGATTAGGGAATCAATCGGCTGCGGCGCCTGTGACTGCTTTGATGGATGCAGCCTCGGGGGCCGCAGCTGCGAAAACGGCAGCGACGGAGGAGGAGACGGCAGCGGCGGCGGAACAAAAAAAAAAAAAAAAAACAGACAGAAAAAGCTGACAAAGACTCGCTAAAAAAGGGAGGGGAGGGAAAAAAAATTGCTCCCTCTGCGGGGGGAAAACGGTGAGTAACAAGGAGCAGCGCTGAGAGCTCAGGTAGGCCTCCAAGGTAGACTTTGCTGTCGAGCTCTCGTCTTTTATTTTTTGATAGCGCTCCCAACCTTGGTGTGCGCCACCGGCATGGTGCTAACAGCGGCAGCAGCGGCAGCAGCGTGTGAAGTCGGCGCCATCGATCACACGCCATCGATCCGCGGTGTTAAAATCTCGGAGAGAGCGCTCGCTGCCGGAATCCGTGTTCCGTCTCGCTCTGATGGAGCCTCCGCGAACCCACCAGCTTAAACGGAGCCGTGCTGCAGAGTAGCTGTGTTTCTGAGGTTTTGCACCATCCGCACTGAAAAGCTTTTTTAAAACACATTTTTTTTGGGGGGGATGGAATTTCGTCCTACGTGTGTCTAATACAAGTTTGACGAGCATGAAATTGATTCCCTGTTGGAGGAGAAAAGAAGTAGCTGATGAGAAAAGAAGTAGCTCTTTTGGCCTGATGAACCACTACTGACGACCTAAAAATGTTTCCTGGATGATTGAACAACAAATGTAGCCGGCTGGGCGGCTCTGAGGGAAACATAGCGGCACTTCTGGGGAATTCTGGGTTAGGGTTCTGTCCTGTTTCCTGTTTCCAGGGGATCCCCACTGTGTGTGGTCCTTCCTGTGTGTCACTTCATAATTCATTCCCGCAGCATCCGTGTGTTAAGATGGCAGAAAACATTTTTTTGGGACAAAAGTGTTGCAAGATTCTCAAACAAATTAAAATTGAAGATTTAACGTTGTATATGCGGACGCCTATCGGGTCGCTTACTCCTCCCCTCGACCCTGTCTCACTCCCACAGACACGCACGCACACACACACACACACACACACACACACACACACACACACACACACACACATACACGAACTCGTTCTGCTATGCAATGCTGAGAAAACAACCAGAGCTGTTCTTACATCCGGTGTTAGTGTACTACACCTGCGACGCTTCGCGGCTGTAATTGAATCGGCTGTCGGGGAAAAAAAAACACGGACCCAGACGGGAGGACGAGCGAGTCATCAGAGGGCGCCGCCAGCCGCCGCCGCCGTGTTCAGTTTCCAGTCAAGGCCGCCGAGTTGTTGAGACCTGCTTGTGTTTGTTTCTCCCTCAGCCGGGCTGATTGTGATTCATGCCGGTCCGATTGAATCTTCGGGGGATTTATTTATTTATTTATTTATTTTTACTGGCTGTCTGCTTTACAGAGTCACGGTTTATCATTTATACATGTTTTGGCTTGTTGTGCCAGCAGGGGGCAGTGATAGGAAGGCCAACGAAAACGTCTAATTAGCCGGAAAGAAAAAAGTTATACATTTACAAATTAGCAGTTTTTATCGAGCCATATTGAACTTCCTGTCAGCCACGGCTCACTGCCTGCCGCACTGCCATCCCACCACTAGGTGGAGCCGCATCCCACTCGCCGATTTCTCTTTTTATTCCCAAATTTTGCCGAGACGAACGGCAGACTGAGGACGAGTCGGTGAAAGAAAAGAGTCGCGGCTAATCGACAGCAAAAAGATTGTCTAATGAGCCCAAACGCTTCGTTATTTATATATATATATATATATATATATATATATATATATATATGTATATATATATATATATATATATATATATATATATATTTATTTATTTTATTTTTTTTTTTTTTGGGGGGGCTCGTAAGAATATTCGAAAACTCTTCAGGCAAAATTAGTCTCAGAAACAATGTTTTGTGACAGTGTTGCAAAAGAGCCAAAACAAAACAAAACAATTGTGTTTCCACCAGCGTGGAACTAAGTGGATTCACTGTTGTTGTTTCTCTTGATGTTGTTTTTCACTTTTGGACGCCGCTGATGCGTCGGAAGCGTGTCAAATCTCCATTTCATCCACCGGGGGCAGCGTCGCCCCGCACAGATTTCACAGCAGGTCTCCCGCCGCCGCCGGCGACGCCGCCTCAGCGTGTGGCGGCCGTGAAATGGGGGGGGAAAGCCATGCGGTGACGTTGCCTTGAACAGCTGTTCCGGAAAAAAATGGAAAAGGAGGGGTGGGATGCAAAAAAAAATAAGAGCTGGATTGAAAAAACTGAGCTGAGAAGCGTCGGAGCGACTCACTGGATTTGACTCCTGGAAGATCAAATCACTTTCAGGTTTGGAGGGTTGATTTTTGGGGTTGAAGTTTTGTCATGGGTCGACGTCCTGACTATTGCAGGAGCTCGGTTCATTGGCAAGAAAAAAAAAACAAAAAAACCTGGCAACCCGTCCTGCCCTCTTCTGCCGACGTCCTTCAAGATGTTTCCTGCCTGTGCTTTTTCTCCATCACACAGTTTGGCGATGATTCACTTTGATTTGAAAAAAAATAAATAAAGAAATTGCAGTTTTTTAATTAAAAAATACAGAAATATTATTGTGTTGGAAGTGAATCTGTAGTCACTTCTTCTGGCAAAAACAGAAAAAAAAAATGTAACTTTTTTCACTGTCAGCCAGACAAACAGGATGACATCATCATCGTCACCATCATCATCGTCATCACCATCATCATCATCATCATCATTATAATGATGATGATTATTATTCTGATTCTGATTCTGTGCGTGGTGGCAGGAACACCAGGTTCCTTGAAAGCGGTGCCAAACAGGAGACCCCACCTCCCACCTCCCACCTCCACCTCCTTCCCCCTGCCATTACCTCTCGCCTCCTCACCCACTGTCCTCACCCACCCACGCTCCTCTCCTCTCCTCAGGCCTCCACCGAGCACGATGGTCTAATTGCTATCTTGAGGCGAGGGGGAGAATTAGCATCAGCTGTCGTGGGCGCCGCGCCGCTAAGATGGGGAAAGAAAAGCCACAAAAATGAGGGGA
>NW_027466199.1:177500-202500 GCF_046127955.1 Nelusetta ayraudi | reverse complement strand
GTCCCACATATACATATTTTCCTCCTATGAGGTGGCTCACTAAAACACTCCATCCATTCATCTGCTGCTGCTCCGGCCCCTCTGTTTCAGAACCCGCTGCTGGTCGCTAGCAGAACCTGATGAGGTTGTCGAACCTTTGTTAGCGTTGTTGCTAACGTTGTCGTCACCTGCCTCGCAGTTTTGAAAAATATACATTTCTTTTCCCACTCGACGACTTTTTGGGTGTCGAGCAAATAAGCTGCAGACATGGCAAAAAAAGAAAGAGTTGAGCTGGCAGACAACATAAAAGATATGCTTGAAAATTTGACAAATTATAATGTTCCAGGAAGTCATTTTTTCCCCCAATGATGAGAGCCGAAACGGACAGAGTCGGATGTTCCGTCGCATGGCGGCGGAAACTCTTTTGTCAGCAGACTGGAAACGTTCCGACGCTCTCACAAAAACTCCAGGAAGAAGACGAGGAAGAAGAAGAGGAAGAAGAAGAAGAAGAGGAAGAGGAAGAGGAAGAGGAAGAAAAGCTGTGATCCACGGCGAGTTAGCTCAGGTTCTTAGGAGCTATTTTAGGACAAGGATGAGGCCGCGCGTGATCAATTATTCAATGGGAGTGTTTGATTGTCTCTGTTAGACGGACGGACGGACGGACGGACTGCCGGGAAAATATTAACATGACAAACGTTCAGAAAAATAAGAAAATGACTAATAATAACGTCATGAAAAGCACATTGAAAGAACTTTTTGGTCCCGTCAATTAGCGGTTTTGGCTCCACGTCCAACACGTTTTATTTATTTCTTCGTCCTTTCCTGTTTGTGCTCCGCCCCTCCTCTCTCTGTCTTTCTCTTTCTCTTTCTCTCTCTTTCTCTCTCTCTCTCTGTCTCTCTCTCTCTCCGCTCGGCCGATTCTTCCTCCCTTTGTGGAGGTGACAGATCTCCGCTAACGACTTGCGAGAAGCTCCTCTGTGTCTTTTCTTCGCAGCCTTCAGTCACCGCGGCACATTGGCCCCGCCCACCTCCATTGTCCCACCCACTCCGTTGTCTCCGCATGTCGTCGACGCTCCAAATCTTTCAATGAGGCGCTTTTTTGTTTCTTCCTTTCTTTTCTTTTTCTTCGGATGTCGTGGTGTGAAAAAAAAAAAAAAAACTGAAAAAAAAAAACAACTATGATTTTGCCGTTGTCTCGTTTGTTCCCGCCACCGCCGCCGCATTGACGGACTTTGTGCGGCTGTCACGTCGTGAAACAGGCGTCCGACTCGGGCTTTTGTGACATTGCGTTACTGATTTGAGGGAGGGGGGGGAACACCAGTCGCATCGATGGCGCTGCTCTTCATCTTTTTCTCCAGTCTTTCTTTTTTTTCCGACTTGCTGCCAGAAGGCCGGATGTTCATTATACATCACATGCTCTCCAACTCGCCAAGTCAGGAACTAGCGAACAGCTAGTCAAACAGCTGACTGGCTAGCTCGTTTACAAGCCAACCAGATTGTGATCGTGTGGATTTGGTCGAAACCTTCGAACGGTTGAGGTGCCGGGGAAAAAAAAAAGCGTTTACTCCCCCGAACTAATGTTAGGGTAAAAATTAATTTAATCAAATAAATGCATGAATCAAACATGTTAAGGTAACATTGGTCCTGCTGCACAGCGTGCGAAGCAGATCAATAACAGGGTGTCTGCAGGCAAACAAACGATAGCCAATCAGACAGGAGTTCATCCCATATAAACTTTGTCTGGTGTCTGGACCTTCATCCTACCTTGGTCGGTCACTTGGAGACTTTCCTTGGTGTTTCAACTGGGACTGCTCCTCTGGCCAAACACATGGGGAGTCCATGTACATCAGAGGTCCCCAACCACCGGGCCGCGGACCGGTGCCGGTCCGTGGGTCATTTGGTGCCAGGCCGGACAGAAAGAATAATTAACTTCCGTTAAATGAATCCCGTTTCATTCATTATCTGAGTCTGAACAATTTTATTTTGAAAAATTACCGGATTTTCTCGGTTACGTCCGTCTAACACTCAACTCTTGACGCTTGCCAAGGCGCTTGTCTCGGTCACCTGATACGTTACCGTGAGATTAAACCCGCAAGCTAGCGAGCAACACGAGTGTCGATCGCCATCTCCTCCACTCCAACCCCCCCGCGTTCACGCCAGTCCGTGAAAATATTGTCTCACATTAAACCGCTGATGTACATGATTGCCTGTTTTTATTTTCAGTATTAAACCTTCTCGAACTCCGTGCTTTTGTACGACTTCTTTCTGTGCAAACCAACACACCACACCGACGTGCCGCCGCTACCCGTCACTTGCTACCAGTTTCACCTCATCGTGGTAAAAGCGAGAGCCTCTTGCAGAACGAGAAGAATCTCCACCGCCTCCCCTCCCCTCCCCCCCTCGGGCTAGCTTAGCTTAGCTAGCCTACCGCAGAGTTGTCCGTTATCTTCGGTTTGGGCGGCGGCGCTATCTCCCCATCAGTGGGTGCCTGGATGTGGCAACATAATGAAATGCTTTAACCACCAAAGCCCCAGGAGATGAGAGAAGAGACGGAGGGGGAAGGGGAGAGAAGGGTGAGGCAGAAGAAGGAGAAGGAGAAGAAGAAGATCCTCCTTCCTCTCTTCCTGTCAGGGGTGGCGGAGCGTCGCGTTTGATGCCTGCGATAAGACTCTGTGTGGCTAATGAGGAAAGCGCGAGGCACGCTCATTAAACTGTGTGCGCGTCTGTGTGTGTGTGTGTGCGAGCGTGTGCGTGTGTGTGTTTGAACAAACTGCAAGAGAAATAGGGAAGCAACTCATTAGAATTCTGCCTCTTGCGAAAAAAGGCCGAGTTTGTGAAGGGAACGCCGCTGCCGAGGAAGGAGCCTCTTGAACCCACGACACCGCGATGTTACACACCTGTGTCGGTTTGAGAAAAGAAAAACCCACAACACACACAACCAGGTAAATACTTCCTGGACCCGTCCGCTGATTGTTTTGTTTTTTTAAAAAACAAACAAACAAACAGCACAAAACCTGAGACCTCTCAATACAGACGGGTGTTGAATCGGTGCGTCCACGTTGTCACCATGAACCCTTCGGTCCTTCGCTTCCGTCTGGACGGAGTTTTCATGGCGAAGGCAACTTTCCCACTTCAAAGCCAAGGAACGTAGCGTTTCGGAAACACCGTTTCTCATTAAAAAAGAAAAAGGGAAAAAAAAAAAATTTCTGGCTCACGCCGAAGCCTCGTGCACCGAAATATCTTTGCGGGCGCCGACTCGGTTTCCCTGGTTTGTTGTTTTTGCTCGTTTCCTAATTGGCTCCAGTCGGGAGCCGTGCGAGGAATTATGGGCTGCGGCGTCCTCGGTAACGAGTAGCGAAACAGGAAGTTGTCTCTCCGCTCTGTTGACAAATTGAAAATCTGGATGCCGAGCGGATTGTGTGGAGTCTTCCGACCGCGGTGTCCCGTTAAATCAGTCCGGATCAAACCTGCACCAATCACCGGCGTCGGGATCAAAAGTTGTCTAAAGTGTTTGAATTGAATTAAATCAAACGAATGCGCCACAAACAAACGTGCGTCATCGTAATTGATTAGACAGGAGGCAAAATTCTAAGTTGTACTTTTCCGCACGGGCACCTGGAAGGGCAACGCAACCATCATCAGAAGCTCACTGTGGTCGATGTGAGGCTGGGGATTTCATTTCATTTCTATTTAGTGATTCAAAAAAAGAACGGGAGAGAAAAAGGCCCATGAGTTGCAGAAATAAAAAACCCCAATACAACTGGGGGATTCAACACTAATGAGCCGCCGATCGTCGACTTGTACGCATTTTTGCAGACTTGTAGATTTAATTTTTTTTCCTCATGCTTTTTGTTTGTTCTCTTGGCGGCGGCAGAATATTAAGTATGTGTAATAATCATTTATTATTGGATCGCTGGGATTATTTCTCCGGCAGTTGCAAAAGAATAAATAAACTGAACCAATTCTTCTCGCTCAGAAATTCTTTTTTTTTTTTCCTTCATCAAGGTTTCTCTTGTGTGAATAATTTTACATTCAGATTTAAAGTTTGATTCTGCAAATTGTTTGACCGTATAAAAAGAAAGAGGTGGGCGGAGGTTCGCGTTCCAAAATCGAGGCCAACGCAGATTTACCACGAAAAAAAAAAAAACAGAAAAAAAAAAAAAACGAACCCTGCATTCTGTGGTTTGGTCAGCAGGGGCCTACAAAGCTGGTTGCAAACAGACTAACAGTGGCAGGAAGCTTAAATTCACTCAACTCAACTGGCTACAATGTTTCAAATCTCAAATGGGCGTAAAAGTTGTGGGCGGGGCTAGATTTTTCCGTTGGGGCTCACGCGCTCCAATCACTTGCACCCCCCCAGCTCACTCAGTGGAGGCCTGGATACATTGTATTGGCGCTCTCTGGCTCTCTTCTTCTTCATCATCAGCCAGCCTGTGAGACACACACACACACACACACACACACCCTGCCACCTCCGGAGCCTTTATTAAAGAAATAAGCATCAAAGAGACGCTGATAATAAAGTTGCGTCCCTCTGCCACAGAGATGAGAGGCTGCTTGTTGACAGGCGAGGCTGCCTCGGTCACCGCCCCCCCCCCCCCCCCCCCCACACCTCCCTCATCCCCCCCCCCCCCCGCCCAGCACTCCACCCCTGCGAGTGTGTGTGTGTGTGTGAGTGTGTGTGAGAGAGAGGCTCTCACACACACTCACACACTCGCAGCGTGGTTTGATTCTCCCCGTCGAGCCGGCTGACCTGGCATTTCGGTGACTTTTAGAGGTGTTGCCACGCTGACATATTGCTCGCTCGCCCACCCGCCCGCTCCCCACGCCACACACACACACTTTTTATTTTATTTTGTTTCCCGCGTTGTTTTTGCTTGCAAGACTGATGGCTTCCCTGCTGAACTCGAGAGAGAGAGAGAGAGAGAGAGAGAGAGAGAGAGAGAGAGAGAGAGAGAGAGAGACTTTGGTTTTCCGTTATTTTCACTCATCAACGTTTTGCAAAGTTGTTTGGGTTTGAGGAACTACAACTAATTGTTGCTGTTGTTGTCGTCGTCGTTGCTTATTTTCCGGTTGTTCGGAGAGGTCGCGACTGCAGACAGTCGCCCTCTGGTGGCCGGTTACAGCGGTAATAGAAAAGCATCTTTTTGTAGAAAATTCAATCCAGAATGTCACCCGCGGGTCTCCTATCAATGCTCCTCAATCGTCAACACGCGATCAGACGGAGTTTGTGTTTTTAAAGGTGGCCCAACTGGAAACATACATAAATGTATGCGTGCGTCTGTGAAGCACGGCTCCCTCGTTCAGATGTTGTTTCTCCGAGCGCTGCAGATCCGAGCAGAGACGCTGCGATAAAAGTCAATTTTCTCCCCGTCGCTCCCTAATTACTCGTCTTTCTCCGAGATGATACGACTCTCGACTCGCAAGCCGCGTTCGACTCCAGCATGCCGCCGCCGCCATCCGGCATCATTTCCATTGTAGATATTTAGCAAATAAAGAAGAGAAGGAAGGAAGGAAGAAAAACGCATTTCTTCCAATTATCTGCGCTGACAGGCTCGGCAGAGCGGCTGACCTCCACCTCTGTGTATCTCACCAATTTAATTTAACCCCGGCTGCGTGTTGTTGCCGCTAATTAGAAAGCGTTTCAAAGAGGAAAGGGAGAAAAAAAAAAAAGTTGCGTGTGCACTCACACACACACACAAACACACACACTGGAGACGCTCCAGGGGAGAGAAGAAAAAGAAGACGGAGGAGATGAACAACAGAGGAAGATGTAACAGCTGGGAGCGTTTTATTCTTATTTATTCTTATTTTTTTTCACTTTTTTTTTTCTTAAAGAAAAGAGGAGTATCTGGTGGTGGGGGGGGGGCAACAACGCCTCAGTAGCTTCACAGAGCCACAGCTGCAGGAAGAGACAGAAGAAGGAGAAGAGTTGAACCGGCGGTCCATTCAGTTAGCACGGCGTGCTAATGCAGCCAGCGCTAATCAGATCCTGCACGGCTGGTTTGCACCAGAAGTGACCCACTCTTCGTCGTCGTCTTCGTCGTCCTCTTCTTCTTTATCTTGGTCTTTGATCATGCTAAAATCATGCTAAACACTAAATGGAATGTGTCCTTCAAGGCCAAGCCTGCGTGCAAAGTGTTTTTCGTGTGTTCATGTGCGTTTTGCAATGATAGTGGTGAAAATCCGACATCTAATCAGACAAGTTTTTTTTCCCCCCCAGGATGAGACAGAGGGTGGGCAGGTTTCATGCAGGTTTTTTTGAAAATATTTTTAGGAGGGTTTGGACAGATTACGGCAAGAGAGGATTATAAAAATGCAGAGTAAAGCAGAGAGTCGGCGGGTGGGAGGTGAAGGGGGGGAGAAGGGGAGGAGGTAGCAGGGGCGGAGGGGGTGGAGGGGGCGGAGCACCTCATCCAAATCCATTAGTGCGGCGTCCCGAGCTGGGAGAAGGTCCCACGTCCAATTAGCTCCTTCGTCTTCTGGGCGGGAATGTGACTGCAGGGAGACGCTGCCCGGCAACATCAGCTTCTCCTCCAATAACTTGGAGCAGGGCTGTGTGTGTGTGTGTGTGTGTGTGCGTGTGTGCGTGTGCATGTGGGTGCGTGCGTGCGTGTGCCTGCGTTTGCACGCTTGCACTGCTACAGCAGCTTGTCCCGTTAATAAGCTACTCCCTTTATGACCACTTAGCCGGCCCGACGTGTGTGTGTTTATGTGTGTGCGCGTGTGTGTGTGTGTGTGTGTGTGTGTGTACTGTCAAACACAGCAATTAGACCCAGCGTGCACGTTTGTGTGTCGGATTATATTTTTCTTTTTCAAGGCGGATCGTCACATACATGACTCTGCATCTTCTTCTTCTTCTTCTTCTTCTCCTCGTTTCACCTCGTGCGCGCTCTTTGCACGTGGCGTCGATGACGTGTTTCACGTGAGTGTGTGTGTGTGTGTGTGTGTGTGTGTGTGTGTGTGTGTGTGTGTGTGTGTTACATCCAGAGCAGCTGCTGATCTCATGCCATGCTGGCCCCGCCCACTCCGGAGTTTTGGTGACAGCTGGGCGGAACCTTTGACTTGACTCCTCCCCCCACGACCCCCAACCCCGCCCCCATGCAACTGCAACGGGTTCTTATTATTATTCTTATTTGCAGTGAGCAAAAATGAAGCGAAGGAAGAGGTTTTTGTTTTTCTGTTCTGTCTGTTTAGCCCTCTGTTTGCAGCCTGCTTCTGCAACTGCCACTATGTTGGACCTTCTGCACTTCTTTCAGTCAAAAGGGGGCCCAGAAGGTGTGTTTGTTTCCACACTTTTGCCTCCCTTTCTTTTCTCGTCTCCTCCCGGAGGAGGCGGAGTTAGCTTGCGTGGCGGCGGCGATAGGAAAAATGAGAATAAAAAGAAACGCGGCGGGCTCCTCTAAAGTTCTGGCCCGGCGGCCGAACCAACCGGGTGATGTGGGAACGACGGCGGAGAAAGAAAAACACACAGTTTCTTCTCTTCATCAAGCCGCCTCCTCCTCCTCCACTCTCTCTCTCTCTCTCTCTCTCGCCCCTCTGGTCCTTAAATAAAGACACAACGCTGATGTAATATTCATGAACTGCCCCCCCCACGCCCACCTGCACAGCGCAATTACTGCCGCCGCTTGTTATTGGCTGTGGCTATAACTCTTATAAAAGTTGCCCTGTGTGTCTGTGTGTGTGCGCGCGCATGTGTGTGTATGTACTGTGTGTGTGTGTGTGTGTGTGTGTCGGGGTGCCTGCGGGGCGTCACATCTAAGCGTCCAGGTTCCCAAGGCAGCTCGTTCCTCGAGGTGTGTGTGTGTGTGTGTGTGTGTGTGTGTTTTGATCTGTGTACATTAGCGCCGCTCGCCCAGCAACGCCGGCCTCATTACTCCGGCTGGTCCCGGGCCCCCCGCCGCGGCCGCTCGTGTCGCGTCGGCCACCTTCAACTAACGCACTGCTTTCTACTCCTGCGGTCAAGCTCGCCTTTCTTCTGTCTCCGCTTTCATCCATCATCCCCTTCCTGTCTCTCTCTATCTGGCTGTGTGTGTGTGTGTGTGTGTGTGTGTGTGTGTGTGTGTGTGTGTGTGTGGCGGAGGCGGTGACCCCGTGTTTGGTTCGTACCAGAGACGCGGCGCCGGCGTGCGGAGGCGAAGGCTCCCTTCTGATTGGCCTCTAATGGGCAGCAGCACCATCGATGAAGGTTCCGCAGGGTCCCGCTACCCCCCCCCCCCCCCCTCTCTTCTCCATAGCCTGGCTCCGCCCACTGAGAGGGCCGGCGGTCCAATCAAAGTTTCAGAGATTCAGCACCAGGAACGTCTTTTTTGGTCGTTCAGGCCGTGTATTTGTCTTCAATCGCGATCAGTTTAATGCAATGAGGTTTTTTTTTAAAAGTTCGATTCCCAGAAACAATTTTCTCGTCAGCGTTTTGCCAACATGTAGCTTTAGCCAAGCTGTAGTTTTTGATTTTTCTTTTTTTTTGTCCCTCATGGGGTATGAAAAAAAAAAGAAATTCCATTATTAGTTTTGTTTCTGGGAGATTTAATCTCCAGACAAGCTGACGCGACCTCCTCATTCTGGCCACTCCCTCCCTGGTGTCGTTGTCGTCATCGCCCATGTCATTACTACCCCCCCCCCCAAACCCTCTTTCATTTGCCGTGAAAAAAACGGCCCAATCAGATTGTTTGTCTTCCTTCCAGAATAAGAGCAAGAAAAAAAGAAAAAAAAAAGTGAAAATCAGAATATTACTGTGTTTGTCTGATGACTCATCAGACATAAAAGATGAAAAACTCAACTCTGATCAACGGCGGCCCAGCGGCACCGCAGAGTCCTTAACCCGCCGCCACCGTTGATTCTAATGAGACATTTTGATCGGCGCCCGCCATTAATTTGGTTTTGATGAAAGTTTAATGAGGAGCCGGACGGCCGGGAACACCGGAGCGGGAAGACACAGAGCAGTGGCCGCCGCCGCCGCTGCCAGTTGGCAGCTGTTTATCACACGTGCTGGAAGTCTTTTTTTCTTTTTCTTTCTTCATCATTAAAGCCTTTTTTTTTTTTTTTTTCACTTTTTTTGGGCAAAGTGCTTCAAAAATCACACGATTAAAAAAAAAAGAAAAAAGAAAAAGAAGTTTCTCTAGCGGAGACGTCGGGAGTTAATTTAGCTGTCAACACTTGTGGAACGAGAGAAAAACGTTGGGGCCCTAATTGCCTCGTAAAACCAAAGCTGATTGGCTGTGATGAGATGGAGGCGAGTCAGTGACTCCAACACACCGTCTGACAAATCAGCGCCTTTAAAAAAGAAATTAAGAAAAAAAAAAAAAAAAAAGTTCAATTTTTATTTTTTCTGCCAACGTGCGCGACCACAGGGGGGCGCCGTCAGTCACTGCGAGCGACGTGAGGGGTCGAGGCTCATTTGTTGGTTAAAATCCTTTCCCAGGAACTACACGACAAGCACATCCTCACTTTGATCTGCACGCTGATCTATATCCTGTGTGTGTGTGTGTGTGTGTGTGTGTGTGTGTGTGTGTGTGTGTGTGTACGTGTGGTGTGTGTGTGTGTGTGTGTGTGTGTGTGTGTACGTGCGCACTCCATTCCTGTCCTACATGATAATCTTTCCTCTGCCTCTCCGTCCCCGACGACCAATCAGATTGCTTGGGGAAAAGAAACGCTTGCCGCCTCCTCCTGCTGGTCATTTTGGGCACTGAAGCCGAAGTCGAGCTGTCGTGCAGTCCAATAGATGTTTTTTTTTCTTTTTCTATTGACCAGAATATAAAAATTCAACCTGGAGCTCCCGAGAGTCGTGCGATTAGCCCTCTGTTTGCAGCCTCCTGTTAGAACTAAAGTGTGATGATAGATCTTTAATGTTTTTCGAAAATAAAAGCATGAAGTTTGGTTTAAAAAAAAAAAAAAAATTGTTTCACCTAATGACCTGTCCAGGGGTAGTTGTTATGCGAGTTGTTTGTGAGGCCTTTCGTGATGTCACAAAGGGATCATTTCAGGACGCAAGACTTTTCTCTTCTCTGAGATGTTCATCATCAGCAGCAGCAGCAGTGAGCACATTGATTTTTTTCAGGTTTTTTTTTCTGCGATAATGCACGACCGGCGGTTTGATTCCCGGCCTGACACTGATTGGCCTCGGTCGGCCGGTAGCCCCGCCCCCCCCTCCGCGTTCCACCTGTCGGCCTGTCAATCACCTTGATGAGCTGTCCGCCCCCTCCGGCCGTAACGAGCGGCTGTGAGGTCGGCGAGGGCCAGGAAGTGGGCGGAAAAACGAAAGAGCGATCAGCGGACCGGCGGCGTTCTGGTGGGGGGCCGGGGGGGGATTTAAGAACCGCCCCCTTTACTGTATTTCTCCTGTTTGAGCAGCAAAAAAAAGAACATCACAGTGTTGACTTTGACAGCAACAGTGCGACGAACAGAGAGAAACTGCCAGGAGAGGATGATTGACTGTGTGTGTGTGTGTGTGTGTGTGTGTGTGGCTCCTCCTCCTCCTCCTCCTCCACCGTTCAAATCCTCTCTTCTGGTGCTCCGTTTCCCTTCTTTTTCTGCTCCTGTCGCTCTTTTTCGCTGCTCTTCCTCTTCTCCCCGCCCCCCCGACTTCTTCCACTCCTCCCTGCCTGTGAAGAACGCCCCTCTCCTCCTCTTCATCCTCACCTCTTCACTTCCTCACCTCCACTTGCTCCCAGCCTCCTCCTCTCCTTCACTGTTCCTCCTCACCTCACCCCCCCTTCATCCTCTCCTCGTGTCCACCGCTCCCCCATTTCTCCTCTGCTTTCCTCCCCTCCCTCTCTTCTCTCCCCCTCTCCTCCACTTCTTCTGTCCTTCACTCCCAATCTCCTTCTCACCTCACCTCCTCTCCTACACTCTTTATCCACTTGCTCCTCTCCTCCTCTTCATCCTCTCCTCGTGTTCTCCACTCCTCTCCTCTCCTCCTCTCATTCCCTGTCCTTCCCCCTCCCTCTTATTCTTCTCTCCCCCTTCCCTCCTTCCTCCTCCTCTTCATCCCCCTCTCCTCCTCTCCTCATCTCCTCTCGTTTTCTTTCTCCTCTCCTCCTCCTCTTCATGTCAGTGATGGTTGCTGATGTCGGGTGCTTTATATAAACTCCTCTCAGAGGGTTTGACATCAGAGCAGCCAGGCGGCGAGGGCAGACTAACCAACACATTGTGCTTAGAGTGTGGCGGCTGAAATAAACAGCGTCGTCACGGCAGGAGGAGGAGGAAGAGGAGGAGGAGAAGAAGAAGTCTGGAGGGTGAGGAACATGAAAACCCTCCGCTTCCTCCTGGCCGACTCCCTGGAAGTCCAGCGCCGTCGGGTCAAACTCGGACTTTGACCCCTCAAACATCATTAACGTTCCCAGCAAAGTGACGGAAAAGTTGCATCCGTCCTCCGACAGCTTGTTACGTGCGGCCGTCTGTCTCGAACCCCAGGAGGTGGAGGTGGTGGTGGAGGTGGAGGAGGTGGAGGTGGAGGAGGAGGCGGCGAGCGGGCGGAAGGCCGGCGGCGTTCGGCCACCATAATTGCCGCGGTTCGGCAAAAACGGCTTCAATTAACGTCGGGATCCCGAAGACGCGGCGGCGGCAGCGGCCGACCTCCCGCCAGGAAGCACGTGTAGCACAGCCACGTGGTCGAGCTCCCAGCATGTGGTCGTTTTTGGCCCCCGTGGAGGCTGTGGGCTTCTCTTCTTCTGCATCTTCTTACGACTTTCCTGTCAATTATCTGGAATGAATTTGATTGGTCACTTTGTTCTCCGGGTTTAAAGACTCAGGCTTAATGCATCTTTTTCCATCGCAAGAAAAAAAAAAAACGTGTTACAAAGTATCTGCAACATACATACATGTTGGGTTTTTTTTTGTTAGTGCTTCCTGAAAAAAGCTCTAAGCTGCTGCTGCTGCTGCTGCTGCTGCTCTGGAGCTCCTACACTAATCACTGGCTACTGTAGCTGCAGCTTGATGGCGTGTGTCACACGGGTGGGTGGACGGACAGAACGCACGCTTTTCATCATGTGATTAGAACGGGTGTGTGTGTGTCTGTGTCTGTGTGTCTGTGTCCAACCTGCATGCACGTGCGCCCGCCCGCCGCTGCTGCCTAATTGGCGGGCGGTTGAAGGGAAGTGACAGGAAGAGGCTGTTTTTTTGTTTTTTTTCCCACCATCCAGCTGCAGATTCAGCAGGAAGCAGTCGTTCACTTCTTCCTTCCTTCCTTCCCTCCTCCTCATCATCATCAGCAGCTTCTTCTTTCCCGCTTTCCACACACGTCCTCTTCTCCTCCTTCTCCTCCTCTTTTTCCTGCTGCTGCTGCTCCGCCGGCTCCTCGGCTGCTAATGAGCGCTGTTTAGACGACGGGAGGAACGTCGCTCTCGGTTCTCGTCCCTCTGCCGCCGCCGCTGACTGCGCTTCCCGACGACGGCGTTCCCGGACCGCCTCCCGCTTCCATCCGTTATCCGCCGGTTTAATGATCCGCCCTGGGAGCCGCGGCGCTCCTCAAAAGCGCTTAGATAACATTAGCGAGGTGTTTCCGAGGGGCTCCCGGGGGCCTCCGCTGCCGCCGAGTGGTTGGAGGCTGTCGAGGAGAAAATCACCCGAAAAACTGAGGCCAAACTTTTTGAAACAAAAAAATGTAAAATAAATCTTGGCAGCGTTCACTCTCCGGCGGTGGCGGCGGCGGCAATTCCGGCTAGATGCTTCAGGGAGGGATAATTCCGAAGGTCCACCCCACAGGAACTGACGGGTGACGCTGGTGGGAGATTAATCTGGAAACAGACTCGCAAGATGACGAAAAAAAAAACAAACAAACTGCGTTTGTGGACTCTTCAGCTCTCCACATGGGGTGCAGTGTGTTGTGTAGGCGAGGCCTTCTGGAGTGTCCGGGAGGGCCGGCGGTGTTAGCGGCGCCCCCTACTGGGCTCCTCCTCCTCGCTCGTCTGTTGGAATATCGGAATATTTTTAGAGGAGAACTTGTCGTTCTTTTCTTCCACTTTGTCGAGGTTCTGGAAATCAAAAGCCTGTTTGTGATGTCACAGAAGGGCTGCTGATCCCCTCCCCCGAGAACCGAGTTTTGGCTCCGCCCCCCTTTTTTACATTTTTTTTTTTTCAAATGTTTGCACTGACAATTTGAATGTGTGGAAACTTCTCGATGCTGTGGACTAACTGCTGCCCCCCCCCCCCCCCCCCCCCCCCCCCGCCATGCTGAGCTGACTGACTGGCTGCCCTGATCCAAGGCCACCCCCTCACACTCCCCCCGCAACCCTCCCTCGTTATCTCCTGCAGCGAGCCGACGCCCACTTCCTGTTGTAGACACTCGCCGCCGCGACCTGCTGCCTTCCTCCTTCCTGCAGATGTCTGACAACATTCTGATGTTCGGCGCAGAAGAGTCCACACACACACACACACACACACACACACACACACACACTGGCACTTGTACCCAGTCCCCACTGGGCCTAATTGGCCCAACCTGCTTAGTACAGCACCATTATTCAGCACTTCTGACAAAAAAATATTCAGTGTGTGCACGAGCGTGTGTGTGTGTGTGTGCACGTGCTTCCCAGTGACACTTAAAGAAGTCCCTGGAGAGCTCGGCAGCGTCTCCTGCTCTGACACATCTGTCGCCAACTGCAGGAGAGGGAGGAAAAGGGGAGGAAAAAAAAATTCCGACATCTTTCCGGATTCTCCGGCGAAGGAGAGAAAAAGATTCGCTGAAAGTTTTCCTTCTTTTTTTTCCTTCTGCCCCCCTTCAGCGCTCGTCACAAGCTCACAGCCGTGATTATGTTTCCCTCAGACGACTTATCAAAAATAATTCCTCGCTGCTGCTCCTCTTCCTCCTCCTCTTCCTGCTGCTCCTCCTCTGGCTTCCATCGGCACGCCGGCTGCTCTCGCTGTACTCCTCCACCGTGGACCGATGCGTTCCGACGATGACGTCCGCCACTGTTGGCCGTTGGGTTGTTCTACACCTCGCCGAGCCGTAAAAAAAGCCTCTTGGATGGACGCTTTTTTTTTTTTCCCCCGGGGGGATCAAATCATCAAATCAGCCTGAAGGAAGAAACTTGTGGGAAACCAGAAAGTGGCAGCGAAAAAATAACAGCAATGCTGCTGTTGTGACGCAGCCATGAGGACTTTACCACATTCCCATCATCTGCTTTGTCCAGGCTGGGAAAATGGAGATTGGATGAGCCTTCCTTCCTTCCTTCCTTCCTTCATAAATTCCTTCCTTCATAAATTCCTTCCGTCATCCATCATTCCTCCCTCCCAACCCTCCTACCTTTCCAACCCTCCCTCCATCTCTCACTTCCTCCCTTCTATCATCCTTCCTTCCTTTGTCCGTGCCTTCCATTCTCCCTCCCTTTCCATCCATCCATCCATTCTTCCTTCCTCCCTCCCTTCCTCGCTGCTACTCCTCTTACATCCTCATTTCATTCCATCCATTCCTTCCTTCCCTACCATCCTAATTCCCTTCCTTCCTTCCATCTTCCCTCCCATCCTTCCTTCTGTTCATCCTTCCTTTCTTCTTTCCATTCCTTCCTAATTCCATTCCATCCTTCTATCTTTCCTCCCTCCCTTCCATCCTAATTCCCTTCCATCCTTCCTTCCTTCCCTTCATCCTAATTTCTTTCCATTCTTCCTTTCTTCCTCCCTACCTTCCTTCTTCCCATCCATCCTAATTCCCTTCCATTCTTCCTTCCTTACTCCCTCCCCACCTTCCTTCCCTTTCATCTTTCTTCCCTCCCTACCTCCCTTCCTTCCAACCATCCATCCATCCATCCATCCATCCATCATTCTTTCCTTCCTTTCTTCCATCCATCCTTCCATCATTGTTTCCTTCCTTCCTTCCATCCATCCATCCATCCATCCATCCATCATTCTTTCCTTCCTTCCATCCATCCATCCATCCATCATTCTTTCCTTCCCTCCATCCTTCCTGCCAGTAGGGGGCGTGGCTCTGCTCCGTCTCTGAATGTGTTCTGACTCTTTGTCTTCACAGCGGCTGATTTCCTCGGGGAAAAATGCCGTTTTCCGTGTTTACATTTGGTTCCCGCGTCGGCATCTCAAAAAAGAAACGACCCAAACAGAAAATGATAAATAAAAAAAAAACTCCTTTCTTCTGCGCAGCAATCCAGGCGCTCGCCGAGGGGGAAAACAGACGCTGACCCGTCTTTTAAAACCCAAAAGAAAAAACAGAGTCGCAAAAAAACAAGAATTGCCTCTGGGAGCGCCGAGAATTCCCAGCCTGGCCACCGGAGGCACTCCGGGCCGCTGCTGCCGTGTTTACCCGTGTTTGCGTCGGGCTGATTTCTATTCATGGGCCTCCCGTCGATTATTTTTCCGGCTAAACACGTCCTCCAAGGTCGCAGGGAGCGTTTCAGCACCACCTCAGGGAGACTTTCAGCCACAGTTCCTGCTTCAGCCTCAGGGGGTCGCCATCCGTCACACTGTTGCATCGCATTGAATGGAAAACACATGCTGTTTAAAGAAAAACTCACACATTTAAGTGTGAATACATAGCATTAGGAAGCCGCTCACCCTCAGAGGTTTTTGGGAGATTTTTTTTTGGACTTGTACAGCAGGGAAAATACCATCCATCCATCCATCCATCCATCCATCCATCCAGAGTTGCAGTCCCAGCTGTCATAGGGCTACAAGTTGCCAGTTCATCACAGGGCCACATAAGTTGCGTTTCCATGACAGGTTTTCGCAAATTAAAAGTGATATTTCAAAGATTTTGACAAAGCACAATTGTGATTTGCAGGTGTTTCCATTGGATGATGTGAAATGTATAAGCTTTAATTCTTTTGCGATAAATCTGCATTTCAATGTTGATTGCTGTCAAGAATGGTTGTCATATTTTTCTCTTTGATTACTTGTAAAAAACATTCTGTTTCCTCCTCCGTCCCAACATAACGCAATCATCGCGTACAAGTGTTTCCATGACACTTTTGCGATATACCTCCATATCGACCGCCTCATGAGAGCGTCAAAACCTTTTAGCCATATTTTAGAGTTGTTCGTTTTGTTTTTTTTACCAAGTTTTGCTGTTTTCAGGACCAGTTCTTTTTTTGCCATATTTAGGTTTTGCGCAATTCTAGGGGTGATGGAAACGCAGCTATAGAGACAAACAACCATTCGCACTCGCATACATACCTAGCGACAATTTAGAGTTTAGAGAGCAGGAGAACCTGAAGAGAACCCTGCTGACACGGGTAGAATCCCGCAAACTACCACACAGAAAGGTCTTCGGCCCGAAGTCGAACCTTCTTGCTGTGAGGCGGCAGCGCTGAAAAGCAATCATCTCTATTTAAATATTCAGATGGTAGTCTGACTTAAAATGTTGACAGAACTCCTGCGCTGTTGTTCCAGAAGCTCTGCAGAAACTGTGTGCAGACCTCGAACATAAATAAATCCAACTAGCGGAACATTACGCTAGCCTAGCCACGAGCTAACCACCGGACGCCGTCTCTCCGGTCCGCCGCCGCCGCCGCTGTTCCGGCTTTTTTTTTAATTGAGCTCCTTCTCCATTTCCGTCTCACGACGACGCTTTGAAGACGTTGATGGAAATCAGTGACAAACCAGTGGCGCCGCCGCCGACCTTCCTTCGTTAGCTTCAAATGAAGCGTAGCATTGATTTTTTTCATTTCTTTCCCCTACAGCAGTCAGTCATCTGCTTAGTGTGTGAGTCAATTTTTTTTGTGCCTTAAAAGTCAAAGAGAACGCAATATGTCGCAGTGGCTCGGGTCGTAATTGCTGCAGTTTGACTCGCAAAGAAAAAGTGTTTTGTGTCACCGCAAGTGTGAGTCTCATTGTTCGGAGCTTTGTGTTTGTCTTTTCTTTTTTCCTTTTTTTCCTTCTCCCGCTTTTTCTGGTGAGTGAAACGACCCCTGGGCTTTCCTCAGAGGCCGAGAGCTTATCCAATTATCTAAATGCTAAAGTAAAGGTGCCTCACTGCTTCCTTTAGCGGCGTCGGCCGCTCCTCCAAATGTAATTAGCCACTCATGTTGTGCAAAAGGTGACATTTTTGGGAGAATTTTATAAAAAAAAAAAAAAAAAAAAGAAAAAGCAAAAAAAAACAATAAAAAAAAAAAATAGTCGCAAAAAGATTCAAAAGTTTTCTTGTCGACTCTGGACCAAAATCTGTTCTTTTTTCAGATTTTTCGAATTTGATGGGTGCTTGAATGAAGCACATTCAAGCACCCATCTTCTCATTGGCTTGAATGTGACGGATACAATGTATATAGTAGTAATAATAATAACAATAATAATAATAACATTAATAGTTAACATCGAAGTTGCATATTGCTTTTTTGGACACTCAACGATGCTGAAATCGCCACAAAATTTCCAAAATTTAAAAATTGATGCAATACTGCTTGTCAGAAAAAAGGTTAACTCCAAATCCCCTTTTCACCACTCACGACGTCACAAAGGGCACTGACACCTCTCTGATATCTCTCATGGCTTTGTGACCACTCCCCCCCGGCTGTCTCTCTGCCCCTTCAGGACCATCGTGTTTGTGTCGTCTTTGCAAAAGTGCCGAAGACCCGGCAAAGCTTTATTTTTCGCAGAAGGCTGAAAACAGAGGGCTAAGCACACTGCTGCGTGGACAGTTTAGAAGGATTTAGACAGCGGGGCGGACACTCATTACTGCTTTATTCTGGATTATTTTTCCCCTCCGCCTCCTTCATCTCCTCCGCCTCCCCTCAACTACTCCCTCTAATTTGAAGCGCAATAGTTTCCCTCTGGCGGGAAAATATTGCGTCATTCATCATGTCTCTCTAATTCGTCTCAGGCGTCCAACCAGCCCTCCTCCTCCTGCTCTTCCTCCTCCGCCTCCTCCTCCACCTCATCCAGTCGCAGGATACCGGTATGCTGTGATTTGATTGGCTGCCGGGCTGTTTAGACGTTTATTTGCGGCTCAGTGCTCAGCGGACGGACGGACGGCGCAAAATTGAAGCGGCGGCTGATTCGATGGCGAGCTGTCGATAAGATGAATTTTCTGCCTTTGTGTGCACGTGTGTTTGTGTGTGTGTGTGTGTGTGTGTGTGTGTGTGTGTGTGTGTGTGTGTGTGTGAGAGGTGAAATCCAGCCGGCGGCTCGCGAGTGAATCAGTTTGTTGGGGGGAGAAAATGTTTGAGATGATGGAAGGAACGAAGTACTTCCTTCCTTCCTTCCTCCTCCTCCTCCTCCTCCTCCTCCTCTTCTTCTTCTTCTCCTCCTCCTTCTTGCTCTCCACCAGAGCCGGAGCTCATGATCATCCTGCGGCGAGAGTCCTCGCAGGTCAATCCCATCACCCGTCTGCATAAATCACCTCCAGACTGGCGGCTTTAGAATTTTTACCTCCTTCCAACGCCGCAAAATAATCCCTTAATCCCAGTTTTGCAGCCCGAGTCTCGTCTCGCTTTGGATCTTTTTCCCTCTTCTTCTTCCTCTTCCTCAATATTTTCATCTCCATTCTCATTTCTTTCAACTCGAGAGCAAATGCGACAATGTAAAAAAAAAAAAAGAAAAAAAAGAAAAAAAAATCTGATCAATCTGATCCATTTCTGCGCGGGGCGACGCCCCCTAATTGTTTGCGGCGGCGGTCGATTCCATTAAGCTTGGAGAGGCCGACGGATAATCTGACACTTTTGCTTGATAAATGGCTGAAAGGTGCGATCGATGCGGCGCGGCTGTCAATCAATTTTCCCAGGAAGGGAGAGAGCGAGAGGGCGAGCGAGCGAGCGCCGCCGCACACTTTTCTCAGTCGTGTCACGGCGACAGAACGGTTCGCTTCTACGCCGTCGGCAGTCAGAAGAAAAAACACAATTTTTATTCAAATAAAAACGTGTCGAGTCGGGATGCATCCGGTTGTCAGTGGGCCGCAGAAGCGCCAAGCTTTGTGTAGATGCTAGCTGTTAGCCTAGCATGCCTGTACTGGTTCTACTTTGTGTCTTGCCGTTTTGATTGAATTCCGCCACAAACGGATTCAAAGTTCCTTTTTTAATTTGATATATATATATATATATTTTTTTTTTTTTATTCATCGTCACCAGGCGGCAATTTAAGTATTTGTTTATCAGATGTCCTCCTCCTCTTTTTTTGTGTTTTTTTGTCTTCCAAACTACTCGTCATCGTCGTCGTCGGGAAACGGAGAAGAACTCAGCGAGCGGCAAAAAAAAGGAAGCTTTTAAACATTAAACAAACGGCGGCAGCACATGAAAGGAATCTGGAAAAAAAAAGAAGAAGAAGAAGACGAAGACGGGATTTTAATTAATTGCTCTCCGCGGTCCGACTCCCCCCGTCGCTCCATCTCGCCCACTCTCCTCCGTCTCCCTCCAGTGAATCAGCCGAGACGTGACGCCGCTGACAGGAACACTCGTAATTATCCTCCCACGCCGCCGTCGCTCCCTGCTGATTGGACGGCCGGGAATTAACCGCAACCCCGGTCCCCCCCCCCCCACCCTGTCAGTCCCACCTCGCTGGCCTCCTCCCTCATGCTCCGCCTGTGGGTCCGCCCCCTCTCAGGTTCAGGACGACTTGTTGGCGGCGGTGATCGGGGCCAATGGGGAGAAAGTGGGCGTCGTAAAAACGCAATGCAATGATTAGTAGTTTCTGGAAGGCCGAAAATTCCAGCCCGTCGCACCACTGCAAAGAGCCAAGAGGTCACATGATCACAGGAGGGCGACCAGCTCACGCAGAAAGTGTTTTCTAAGCAGCAAAAGCTTTTTAACGGAGTGAGTTAAGGCTTTTACATCAACTTCGCAACTTTTTTTTTCATTTTTCCAAAACGTTAAATTTGAGAAAATTTACGTTCTAGCGCAGCACTCGGTGAAAAGTCGAGTTGCTCCTGCGTGAGGCGCGGCAAGCTAGGGAATCCCAGGAGCCTTGAGGCGAGAGGAAATACGGATTCGAGAGGACGTGGCTCTTCGCCGCGAGGAAGCCTCGAACACCGCGTCCTTGGCTCGCTAGGGCAGCTATTTCAAATAAGTCGGCGTGTTTACTGTCTGTTTTTCTGCTTGTTTGTTTTTAAATAAATGCTATTTCCCCGTTATATCTGTCACCTTTCCTCCCCCAGAAAACGAAACAATAAATTAATAAATGTTGCCTGCATAAATGATCCCACTGTGACTTCAGTGAGGAAAACTCTTCTTTCATTCACAGAAAAGCAACCTCAGACCGAGCAGCAGGTATGAAACTACCTCGACGTTGTACATCGCTGCGCTGTTGTGTATCGCACAGAAATGATGCTGTCGAAAACAATGTCCCGCTTTACCACGTCGACTCCGCCCACGGCCTCGTGATCACAGAGCCAATGAAAACACAATTGTGCCGTGGCGAGGCGAGGCGAGGCGAGGCAATGAGAACACGCCCTTAGAGGCATTTGGAAGCTTCCGACACAACGACATACATCGCCAAGAAATACTGTCGCAGCAAAGAAACACAGGTGGAAATAATCCACGTGGGTCAGAACAGGCTCCGCCCCCGAAGCCCCCCTTGCTTTTTTTTTCTTCTTTTTTTTTTACCCTCATCGTTTGAAATTCTTTGTCGTCCTAACGAGCAGATTTTTAAACACTAAACCGGCGGCGGCGCGTGACTTAAAAATCCCCGTCCATCGTCTTCAACTCGCTCCAATGAGTCAAATGACGGCAAATCGCTTTTATTTTTCAATCTGGGAAATAACGGATGCGAAGCCTCCACCGGCTGCTTCACCGCTTCACCTTTACGGACAAATAAGTCTTTTTTCTGACTTTTTTTTTTTTTTTTTGGCCTCAGGCCGCCGCCCGTATCTGCGCTCTAATGGCGAGCAGTTTAAGGGAAATTAACATTTTGACACGGTCCTTGGGGGGAGAAGTGTGAAGGAAAAGGTGTGGGGAGGGGAAGGGGGGGGGGGGTAGGGCTGGCCGGTGGAATGGAGACAGAAGGATGTTCTCGTTCACATTCGTTTTTTGGCACTTCGAGATGGGAATTTTTTTTTGGGGGGGGGGGGAATTTTTACTAAACGAAATTCTGGATCAACCGCCTCAAGTCGAGCTGTCAAGGTTCCCGCTACGTCTTCACCATCCTGCCAGGAAAAATAAAAAATGCTTCAGAACTTCAGGTTTGACAGGCGACACGTCAACTGATTTATGGAGTTTGAAATCTTTGGGATCAAACCGGTGGGTTGCCAGGAGAACCAGGAGGTGACCTCATCATGTGACATTGCTATAAAATCATGTAAAAGTTGTAGATGTTTTAGTTTTTTTTGTTGATTTTAGAGTAGACCAAAAACTCCCCCACTTAAAAAAAACTGACCCTGAAACAATGTATCCTTTCACACCGCTAACTGGGCGACGCAAACACACAAAGCCCCGCCCACCGCTGGTTAAGCCCCTCCCACATCCTCCCTCATCGCCCTCTCCTCCTTGACTCCAAGATCTTCAAAACCGCTATCCTGAAATCACAGAGCCGAGGCAGAAACACATTTTTTGTCTTTCTCCGCCTCCCATCATCTTTTGCTCTGCCGCCTCCTCTTTGTCTTAGCCAACCCCCCCTCCCGATCCCAACCCCCACCCCACACACACACACACCCTTTCCCGGCAGAGCTACGCGGATTAGCGGTGAAAGCTAATGAAATGTAATTACCGCCTCCGTCGATAAGAATCGATTGGCCGAAACCCCCCCCCCCCCCGTATCCTGCACAACCCCACCCCAGAGAGAGCGTCCCCCTGGGAGGCGGCGCCGTTACAGAGCCCCCTCGACACCCCTGCCCCCCCCATCCCTGTACCCGGTGATGGATGATAGCATCGGCGGCGGCGTGAAGTGTACTGGGATCCCTGAGCTGGTCCTGGCGGGGGGGGTGAAGGAGGTAGTGGGGGGGGCGGGGGGGGGTACGTGAGGAGGGTGAGATTCCTTATCAAATCAGCCGGATTAGCCGCGGGCTGTCTGGGAAAACGTCGATCCCGACATCAGGCCGGCGCCGATAGCGTGGTTTTGTCCTCCACGACCAAAACTCTCTCTCCTCACACGCACCACCGCAGTTCCTGCAGACACGTCTTGATTTCCTGCGAATTTCTGGTAGTTACGACTTTTTTTTTTTGTACTTTTTTTCTATTTACTCCGGGTTGCCAGATAAAGTTGGCAAGCGCTGTTCTTTTTTTTTTTTTTCTTTTTTTAATTTCTACACTGAAAGTGTACACTGAAAGGACCCAGTGGGATGATTTTATAACGGTTCTTTTCTCCACTCAGGGAAAAAAAAAAAAAATCTAGCAAGTGAAAGTGAAGAGTTGTACTGAGGAGCCTCCAAATGTGTGCTTTTGGCATTTGACAGTTTTGTTATTGAGTTCTTTAAAAAAAAGAGAGGATTTCATAAAAAAAAAACAAAAAAAAAAAGCATAAATTTAATTTCAGGCAGCAGAGTTGTAGTTTTACAAATATGACGACGTGTTATTGAATAATCCAAACGAGCTGGATTTTTACAAGCCGGTCGATGGTTCAGTTTCAGGTCAGAGGTCGCGGACTGCAGGGGGAAAAGCAACAAAAGATGTATGGAAAGATGAGAACGCGTCCGTGTTTTGGTGAGCCTGAAGGATGATTTTCTCTCATCGATTTCTTTGAGCGCTTATCGGATTTTCTTTAAGACCAAACAGTAATTTGCAACATTTTTGATCTGCGGAAATGAATTCCAGCAAACCCCCCCATCCCTGCGCTACACACACACAAGTGTGTGTCCTGCACATCCAGCATTAATATTGATGAAACACAAAATAGGAGGCGACTTGTTGCCGCTGCCGGAGAGAGAAAAAAAACTATTTCTGTCAGCGCCGGGCGGCGGAAGGCCAGCGAGAGGTTGCCGAGCCGAGATGTATCTCTCCCACACACACACACACACACACACACACACACACACACACACACACACACTCACACACACGGAGGAGGAGGGGCCAAGTGTGTGGGAGAGAGACGGAGGGGAGGATCGATAGAGCAGCCGCCGCCGAGTGCTGTAAACCATGAAAGAAGACAAAAGCCTCCTGTTTTCCCACCGTGCAGCGGGCTGGGAGCTACCGCCAACACACTCTCACACACACACTCACACACACTTGCATACAATCAGGTGAAGTGCAGAAATAAAAGAGGAAGTGAGTGAAGGGGGGAAAGAAAAATCAGCGTGTACCCAGGAAATATCTATAAACATCCCTGGGACACACACACACACACACACACACACACACACACACACACACACATACGCACAGACTTTGGCTGAAGGAGAAATGTTTTCTCTGCGCTCCCTCACTCGGCCGTCCGCCGGGAGATTCATCTCGCAGTTTCTTCTTCTTCCTCCGCTGACCTGAAACGCCCGCAGTGTCTCGCAGAGTTCTCTTATTTTATTTATTTTATTTTATTTTTTGGGGTGTGGAGGGGTTGGATGGGGGTGGAGCAGCCAGGCGGCGTCCTCTCAGCGTCGAAGATGAGACGTGCTCAGATGTCGGCTGGTAAACAGACACCAGACTCTCAGATCTCTTCGTTATCAAGAAGAAAAAAAAAAAAAAGAAAGAAAAACTCCTCCGATGTTTCCTTGCAGTTTTTTATCAAAGTAAATATTACTTGAAAAAACATGCGCTTCCTGTTTTTACACAAGCCCAGAGCATGATGGGAACTGTGCAACCAATCAAAATTTTGCCTTATTTATCTATTTATTTGTTTATTTTTTTGTTCAGTTTCGGTGGCAGCCATTTTGACCCCCCGCCATCCCCAAAAAGTGTTTTCTCACTATTTTTCAACTTTATTTCACTCGGAACTGAACTCAGAATGTTGCAGATTTTCCTTTTTTTTTTTTACTCCCAAAGCTCCATTTTGACTTCACCAGTTGAACTGAATCTATTTGCTGTCATGAAGAGGGCCCTTTAAAACGAGCAAAACAACAACAACAACAATAACAACAACGACAATAACAACAACAAAAATAGCAGAACAGGAGTTAGCAATAGCTTTGGGCTAGCAGCCATTGGCCAAAGCCTGTAAATTTTACTGGACTAAATTGACTAAAAAGTAGCAAAAAAAAAATCATCCAACTTTTTACCGGTAACCATTTTTTACTAGCTGCATTTACATTACATTTTTGTTGCGTAATAAAGGTGGATATTTCTAAAAAAAAAAATTGAAACGAGATTTTACGAAAACTGTGTATGCTTTTGTTTATTCACATTTGTTTTGCGGTCAAGAATGATTGGTTATATTTTTCTCTTTGATTACTTTTAAAGAAATATTCCCTCTCCTCCTCCTCTGTGCAATCATAACGCGCCATTTTTACTTGAAGTGAACTGGTCACATGATCCCGTACGTCACGTCCGCTGATGTGTAAATGCGAAGAAAGTGTTTCCATGCCACTTTTGCGATACACCTCCATATGGATATGTCTGAAAAACCACCTCGTGAGAGCTTCAAAACCTTTTAACCATATTTGAGTGTTTTTTTTTCTCCAAGTTTAGCTGTTTCCATGACCAGTTCTTTTTTTTGGCCATGTTTAAGTTTTGCACAGTTCTAGGGGTCATGGAAATGCAGTTACCGTAAACTCTACACAGTATCGCCCTCTTCCTGCTAGCAACAGTTAGCGCACGTATTTTCAGTCCTAAAAACCCAACTGAATTAGGCGAGTTTTTTTTTTTTTTCTTTTATAGACACTTTGCTGTGTTTTTTTCTACTTAGTTGATTTTACACAATCGTACACACAAGCACAGGTGCTAATCTGCGCAATAAATTGACCCCTCGGCGCGGCGCACTGTGTTTGTTTAGTCGTTTTGCGCTAGCGCAGCGGTTAGCACGCTGCTTTATTTAACAAGCGAGTGTGAGAGCGAGTGGCAAAGCCGGCGCTAATAATAACTCAAACAAACGCCTTCGACGGCACGCCGGCGCTGGGAATACTAACGACAGCCATGTAAATAGCGGCCTAGTTTAGCTTTGCTTTTGTTTTGTTTTTTTGGAAAAGCAGTTTTTATTTAAACAGACGGAGGGAGGGAGGAAGGGAGGGAGGTGAAGAAGGTGTGGGAGGGAGGGGGAGTAAAGGCAGGTTCCGGAAGATTCGGGTAGA